>NC_040011.1:4499093-4543484 GCF_000972845.2 Larimichthys crocea | reverse complement strand
TAACTCCCAAGGCCAAAGTTTATACAATTTTCGCCTTAAAATCGTCAAGGAAAGTGTTGATGGTCATTTCGGCTTTAGGTTTGCGGCACACTTTTTTTTGGCATTTTTGGCCACCTTCGAGTGGCTTCATTTAGAGATTTTCTGTGTGTCTCAGGGGAGAGACACAGAGTGTGTGCGCACACCTGTGCCTAATTACTCTGGCCTGCAGTTCACCCTGGTTGCTTGGCAACCTCAAGCCTGCCTTTGACTAACTTTTTTGAAGTCTCTGTATGATATCAGACTATCAAGATGACATTTTTAATGTCGGCCATTTTATCCTTCTCTCTCGCAGACAAAAACACAGACACATAGATAGACCGACAGACACGCACACACCACACACAGATAGACAGACAGGACAAACACACGCACACATGCATACACACACACACACACACACACACACACACACACACACACACGAGTCCCTTCAAAATAAAAGACTTTGTAAAACTCTCTCATTAACAGACAGAAGACCACACGAGCATGCACAAACACACACACACGACAACAGTCTTTCAAAATAAGAGACCCTTCAAAATAAGAGCCCATTAAAAAGGCAATGATGACATAGCTTGTTGTATTAATAATGAATTTGCTGAACAGTGTCAATAATAATGTATGGGGGTGACAAGGCCAGAGTCAGGAACACTTAAAATTTCTTTAGTACCACAGGTACATGTGTTGAGCCAGATTAGCACAAAATGTGGCTTGGGTTTCCATTGATTGAACAGCATGGATTAACACAATTGATAAAAGTGGATACATAAGCTACAGCTTGGTGTTGTATGAGCATGATATAAATGGTAAATATATATATTGTTCTTATATAGCTCATTCCTAGTCTTCTGACCGCTCAAGGAGCTTTTATACTACACATCACATTCACCAATTCATACGCACATTCATACACTGACGGCTTATATATGCTGAGGTCCCTCGTGTAACTCTCTCCAATATCTTTAAGATTTCAAGTCATGTCAATTCAAGAAAAAAAACAACTTGGCTTTATCCTTAACCTATGACATAAATCTGAATGATACTGACAATCGTAAGTTTGACACTGTATCAGAGACCTTTTAAAACTCACTCACTTTAAAGTCAATAAACCCAGCAGTGTGTAGTCATGCAGGATTGGCTCCCTCTTTCTCAGCTTTTTCTAACTGTGGTCAAGCAACTGTTCTGGGGCAGAAAGGTGTAACAACAGCGTGTCTGCTTTGTTTTGGGAAATGAAGCACAAGATCACATCGATAGCCCTGTGCAGCAGCTCATAGCCAGTCCTGAGCTCTCGGGTTAGACATGTCTGCTGGCTGCCTGGTCACCCTGACAGGACCTCCCCAGCAGGAGTGATGCTTCACATAATGGGAAATCAATTCTATTTTTGTTGCCTGGGTAGGTGGGCTTAAGGAATAATTACTTAGTCAAGAAGTGGGAGACGGCAGAGAGAGGGAAAGGCTGTCCTAACAGCTTATCCACTGTGGTCTTCCTGCACCCGCGCTGATGTGAAACCAATACCATTATCCAGTTAAATCCTCCATGGACTGCTCCTGCTCTGTAAGAAAAACAGCAGTGTGAAGCTGCGCCATCGACGTGTGGAGCTCCTTAATGAGATTCCTCGGGGTGCATTCTCGAATTGCTGGGATTTCATGATTCTTTTAACGTTGACTTCTTTCCGTCTGGCTAGTGGGTCTACAGGGAAGCAACAAATGATTACACACTTAAACACCCTGGTGCTCTTACCAGGACACTTCATTTGTATCAGTCAGCCCTCAAACCCAACACAACCTTACACCCACCTACAGAGGGACAAAGACAGCAATAGGCAGCTATGGCAAGCATTCTTAACTGCTGATATATGTAATGATAGATAGATGTGTGCATAGTGTTGCATTATGGGTAGTTTATAGCATTAATGTTGCTCAGCTACTGAGTTTCTTAAGGTCTGTTTATAGTGTGTCTTTTAAGATATATACTCCTAGCACAAGAATTACTGGTATCACAGGATGTCATGATGAGGAGCTTTAAAAAGACGAAAAAAAAAAAAACCTGAAACACATTAAAAGCTCTTGATCAGAGCATCGGCCCAAATCCATTTTTTTGGTATATCGAGACTTTATCCAGATTGTTTTCAGAAAGTCTGGTAAACAAAACCACACATGAAATGCACTTTTATCAAATCTGATCAAATCCACATTTGGAGGTGGTTTAAAATGCAATTGAAATTGGATTCATACAGATGCCTATATGTCCGGATGCTCTTATCAGATTGCAAAGTGTCACCAGCACATTAGTCACTGGCGTAAAAGCAACCTTTGCAGATAACTTAGAGAAACACAAATCCAATCAGGTCACTTGCAAAAAACAGTGAAGACATTTTGTCTTTAAGATCTGACTTGGGAGACAAATTTGATTTGCCTGCAGTCTGAACAAAGCCTAACAACATGAGAGTGACTAATGAACAGAATGAAGAATTAGATGCAATTAAAAACACACTTTAAGGAGCTAAGAAGCATTTACGCTATGCTTTCATTGTAGTGTTTCACTTCTGCAAGAGAAAAGGCTGTGAGGATGAGGACTATATTATTCTCCGACTACTGGTACCTCAGAGAAACTTTCCCACAATATGTTTTTTTACAAAAATAAGTGTAGGAAAGGGGAGGGGTGTGTAATCATGGCCTCATAATATTCTGGCCAATATGGAAAATTGAATCTTAATAAATCAGAGCCAGTTGAGAAGCTTGGTATAACTAGTACTGGCTTGGCATGACACATATGTTGCATACTGTAGCAACCCCTGGAAAGTCTCCTGAAGCAATGCTGCTGAATGAGCTCTACTTATTTTGTTCATTAGCTGAGGCAGAAAGACTTGCCTGCAGTTCTTTTGATGGGCAAGACAGCGTCCAGATGTGGTCTGGCCAGTCCGATGGTGTTCCAATTGCAATTCATTTGTGTGCATTTAGCCTACACCTTTCATTAGCATACATTGCTTATTCAGATAAGATGGATGACATGTTAACATCAGGTGGAAATGGAGTCAGATAGACAGACAGATTACTATCTGGCCCTGTTAACCTATGAGATCACCCGATCACAATACTGCCAAAAACAAGACAGTGTTGATTAACGGCTTAAAAATCCGACAGCCTGTTATCTCGCCCTTTGCCAAACATACAGGTCAAACCGTGAATCTAAACTCCTCCTTTTCTTCCAGTACGCCCCCTCCTCCATTCTCCCACTCCTCCCCTTCCTTTACACTGCTTGCATCGCAGCAGGCTGTGTATCTTGTGAAATGTGTGAAAAACACAATAAAAGGTTTAAGATGACTGAACTTGGGGTTAAAATCTGGATGCATCTCTCCCCAACCCAATTAACACAGAGTCAATAGAGAGCAAATTAAAAAGGCCCCAGGTGGTGGACCTTGCCAGAGAATGCCAACGGAATCAAGACGGTCAAGGCCAGCACAAAGGCACAAACTCCCTGGTTCTGTACAATCCTCCTGAGCTCTCCTGATTAAAGCAAGGGGAGATTATTTAGTCCCTTTTCTTTCAGAGCGAGGGTAAATGAGGGGAGAGGGTATCCATTCAAACAGGGCAAAGGGCTGGGAAAAATGGCCGACTTTGGGTTGGGAACCATTGAGGCTGCTCACTGAGGCGTGAACAACCCACCTCCCAAAGACAACATCCACAGTGGGAAAAAAATCTCAATGAAAATGGAAAACAGCTATGGTTAAGACAAACATTAAGGAGTACCAGAGTATCCAGGAAAACAGGATGTTATATATTTCTCATTATATGCACTGTTTTTTTTTAAAAAACAGTGCATGAATGGCTATCCCTTGTCCATACTGCTGACGGCAGTCAGAACGGTAAATTATAAAAGTAATTACTTGCTAAGTTTATGATCCCGATGATTCATGATTTCCCCCATAGAATAATGCAATGTGTGTAGCATGGTTCTGAAAACCACACTGAAGTATTTAAAGGTGATTTTGTGCACCCTTTCTTGATTGAAAATGTGTGTGACACTGAACTGTCCTGATGTGAGTAATCCCATTCATCTGTTTCTCTGTTCTCATTATGCCCAGAATTATTTTCAAATACCATGCACATGAGTCCTGAGCCAGCCAGGTCTTTGTTTAATGGATTCTTGACCTTTATTTCAAGAGTTATACAAGTAGGTTGCTGGTCTCAGTGGCTCACTATTCCTACACCTCCATAATTAGGTCCCTTCACTCATCTAACCACTGATATTGTGTGACTCCCCTTTGTCCAATTTAGTCACAGCATGTCAGATTGGAGGTTAGGAGTCTCCTAGCCCTTCCATAGGACCTTTAGTAGATCATCCACCCTCATTTTAGCCAGAGAGCCCTGTGGAGACACCTTTCACTGGGTAAAGCCCTCTCCTGGCAAGATGTGAAGCAGCGAGAGAGCTAAACTAATTACAGCTGGTCCCGTCTCCCTCTCTGTCTAAGCCAGGGGCTTACCCTGCACAATGGGGCCTTTAGCAGAGTGCCTATCCTCTTTTAGCTCCATGGTTTGGGAGCACTAAGGCCTACAAAGGGACTTCCATTAGTGTAATTAGAGGCAAAATGAAGTGCAGTTTTGTTCTGTATCTGTAATAAGTTGTTTGGCATGTTTTTTGTCTGTCGTCTATGTGCAATAGAGGGACCTCTGGATTCTTTTAGCTTTTGTTGAGCACTTAGGTGATAATGAAACATACCCAAGGCCTGGCGAGCCATATCTGATGAAGGCTCTTTTATTGTTTGTGTTCCTTTTGTGTTGATGCTAAAAGAAAATAATAATAATAATAATAATAATAATAATAATAATAATAATAATAATCTTATTCCCATGGCAACCAGCCTCTGGGGTCATTTGTGATTCTATTTTCAAAAATGTCCTGTATCTCAACACAAGCTTTTGTTTGTAATTTACAATAGTACAAACACAATCTTGGGTATTTCACATGAAGCCTCTTACCACTTTGAGATTAAGATAGAGGGCTTAGCTTGGATATAAATGTGAATTTCTCGAGAACCATTTGGGATGAGACAAAACACTTGTATCAAAGTGCATATTTGCTATTTAAATAAGCTACAATCTATAGTTTCTTTCTGAAAACAAAGACTTTGTCAGTACAGCGACAGGTTTTCTATTTTGTGGCTGAGAAACCACCCACCATCAGAACTAAAGGAAGTCATTTTTTGGTTGAAAATGGCTCGGAAAGTCAGATATTCAAACCAGCATGAGATGACACTTATACACTGATACTAGAGTATGTTCACACATTCAATTACTAAGCCTTTGTTTGGGGGCTTTATTGGGCACACTGTCTTTATTTAGGATAGTAGCTGCTATGGTCTGGTCTGGGATTCGTTTGATTTGCTTGACATACCACAGCAATGCAAAATCACCTCTCTCCCAGGCAGCATGCAGCTTAGGCATCAACTTCTTTCTTCCCTTGATAAGATCAGAGCATTTGTCATTGATGTAAATCCGTGTTCCTTTGAGTTTCTTGGCCTGTGATAGTATCAGTTTTACTACAATCTGTCTTGGCCCACTTTAATCTAGCTCCCCTACTCTATGGGCCTGTTTTATTTCAAAATCCTTCACATTCAGGCCCAATTTATTACCTAGTATTGCTTGTACTTTCATTTTCTGACATTTCCCAGGTTTCACCTTTTTCATGTGGGACATCATCAATAATGATATTTATCCTCAGTGATTGATTTGAATAGTCACTCCTTTTCACAATCCCATGAAGTATCTCAAAAGATTTTGCCACGTCCTCCTCCAGTTGATTCAGTTTTTTTTTTACTTTCTCATGAAGCACTTTACCTTGAGTGCTACCTTTACCTAGTTTTCCACGAGCAAACTCTATACTTGTCTAGAGTCTCTAGACTTGAGTTTTTGTATCTCTTTAAGTTCACTATCCACTCTCTTATGCACACCATCTTAGATCATTTCAACACAAGATTTAAAGTTCTTACTTTGCTGTTCCGTAAAAGTTCCTTTGTTTCTCCAATATAATTTGAAGAGTAGACATTGTCACCAGCTTTTCTTTTGGATATTTCTTTGCTTCTTGTCAAACTAAACAAGAGCCAAATAACCGTTTCACTAGACAAATATTTCAAGACACAGCTCTGACACAGGTCCATATCATAGCAACCTTGTGATTCGCTGTCTAAAACTAGCTCGTCTCTCCCCACATCATAGACACAGGTGTTCAAAGCATTAGCCAAATTGGAGGAGTCCAACATCCCTGGATGGTTGAGAACAAAGTAGCCCAAACTTATCCTATCCCAGCAGGCCTGACCTGGGCCGAGTGATGGTTTCCTCTGCCCTTTAGATCATCAGCCTTGGCTTGGGAGAGGAGTGGATGGATTGAGGCCACAGTGTTGGTGCTCATGGCCTGCAGGTGCGAAAAGACAGTCCCCAAAGAGGGATTTAGGGACTTTGGGGACATTCCTTGTTGCTGGTATCAGGTTACTGTTGGGAGGTGCTGCTGTCAAACATGTTTACATTCATTCAAAGCTCTGACCGGTTACTGCTAAACAGCACTTAGACTGCAGTGTTCCAGCTGTGTGTGGGTGTGTTTGAAAAATAAATGATTTCTCAGACGGCATACATACATTGTAGAACACACTGACCTGACACATTAAAATTTGACATGATTGCTGACTGTTTATCTGATTTTATACTAAAGACATTTGTTTGTACTTCTGATGACAGAGAAACATATGTGCTTGTCTCACAGTGTTTATGTTTTTGTAATACATTATGAATTATATAAATCAGTGTAAAACATGTAGGGTGGCTTTTTTTTAACAGAAGAGGTGCCAATTTTATTTATATTAGTAATCATGCTTTTATGTATAATTTGTATACTTTCCTATGAATAATAGTTATTTTAAAATTTCGCAATTTCTTTTGCTTCATTTTACAGGTGAACAGTAAATGTATGCTTATTCTTTTACATTTTAGAGCTAAGGTTGTATTCATTTTCAGTAAATTAAGTTTGTAGAAGCATATATGTAGCAGGACTGCCATGTATGGACTGTTGTGGTGTCGTATGTATAAAGTATATTGTGACTGTATTACCAACATACCCTGTGAAAAGCTTTCTCTCTCAAAAAATTCAGATGATGCCCGTCTCAGGAACTATGATACTTGTCCACTATGTGACACAAGAGTTAGATCCTATGAATGCTCTTTGAAAGAAAGTAACACCTGAAGTTAAGTTTTAAGATATTGACCGACGTGGAGGGGGCAAAATAACATTCCAACATGCAACTCTGCAAAAACACACAAGAATTCACCAAACTAAATTTACAACCAATTTCAACCCATGAATATTTAGATCCCTTGTCAAAAGACAAACAAAAAACAACAAAGAATAAAAAAACAAAACAAAGAGACATAAGCAAACTGCAAGTTTTAGCCCCTTGCATCCCATATTCAGCACCTGCTGCAGTATTTCAAAACAGCAAAGTCTCTGCCAGAGCTCCACTTCTGCGATGTCTTCATATATCTTGTGGAGAATCTCTGAGTATCTCCCCGGACACTGCTTTCAGGATGAAAGTGTGTAAAAGTACAGATAGTCATATATATTTCTGATCTGAATGGTTCAGTAATCCTACTGTTTGGGGGGTGAGGACAAGAAATTCTAAGTCTAACAATCTCTTTCTCTCTGGGCTTTTCTGTAGAAGCATAATGTCCTTCTCAGACACAATGTGATTCGCTGTGTACTCGCCACTGCACTCCACAGCCACAGGTTCACTCCTCCATCGGTTAGTGCATCATATTGAACAGCTATTTGGCTAAAGAAATTTAGCCTACGTCTGAAATCGCGAAAGACCTACAAGTGGATGCTACTATAGGGATGTGAAAATTATGAATATAACTCATTATTTGTGCATTATTCATACTAATTTAAAACACATCTTCAGGAATAATCCATATTTTGATTGTCCTTTTTATTACATGGTGAAACACAACTTGACACTTGACAAATGGCCAGTACAGAATGGGTGTCACCCACATATTTTCATTATAATTCTCCCAGTGGTTTCATAGCAATTAGCATGGGGATAGCAGTCCATTTTGGGCCATCATGGTGATGATGACAGCCCCTGCTGCCCCCTTCAGCTGTGCTGCATCTCACACTAACCCTGTCGGCTTCAGAGCCCGTCGTCCATCTGCTAATGGGTCCTTCCTCCCTCATGGTCAGCCACCTGGATATCCGTCAGCACTAGGGTCTAAGGGGCCTCTGGACGTGCAGTGCTGAGTCTCAGAGAAGTTTGTTCCCTGAGGAGGGGGGTCTGATTCAGAATGTGGCTTGGGACTTTGTCGTCATCTCCTCCCCGTCTCCTCTAGTTCTTTCACTCATCACTCGTTTCCCCAGCGCCCAAATGAGTTTCATCGTAATGGCGCTGTTGAGAGGAGGCTGCAGGCATCGACAAATGGGAACAGCACAGGTGACACGGAGCGTCTGGCATGCTGCGTGCTTTTACAAGGCTTGTATCAATGAAAGGCTGCAGTTAACAGATAAAGTATGGTATGTGTGGCTACAAGTAAGTGAGACCACCATGTGTCACCGTGCTATGAACGAGAGATTTTACAAGTTAGTTATTTTGTAAGATGGCCATTGAAAAATGATCAAATCTGGGTGAAAAATGTGCAAAAACCTAATTTACAGTGAAAAACAACTTTAATAATCAGTAAAATATATAGTTTTCATTCTTCCTCTCTCTCTTTGATAAAAGATTAACATAAATAACTCTGTGTAGTTTGTTCTCAAATTAAAATAAACAAATAAAGAAAGTTCAGAAGAACTAGAATCAGAGAGAATAAAGAAAAGAATAATAAAGCATTTCATTGCACAAAGAAACTTGCTTCCCTTTGTTGCATTATGACAATAAACATCTTGAGACTTAAGAAAATCAGCCTGTTTCAGTATTTTATCGACTGTTTACATTTAACAGAAATAAAAATAAATGTGTTGATGGAATTCTAAAGCTCTGGAGAGTGAGATATAATATCTGCCCAATGTCCTTATGTGTTGTATAAAGCACCTCACACCCACCCCCACACACAGACATACACTAACCTGACAAGCTGTCACTTACTGTATATGTCCTGGTGTTGAAGAGACATATAGAAGTAGAGATATGTCACAGTTATTCATGTGGAGAAAAACAATTTATGTGTCAGATTGGACGTCCGTAGTTTCTGAAGATTCACTCAGTTCACCCACGGCTTTGTTTGTCTTTAAAGTCAGGATAAAGTCATTTTAACAGCACATTAGCTGACTATAACAGCATCATGTTGGAGCTGCTCTCTTGCTGATGTTAAAATACTGACTTTAGTTATGAACTTACATTCATTATCAAACATTTATTATACCTGTAAATTATTCATTCTGGGTTGTTTAAATTCAGTTTCTGTTCTACTCATGCTGAGAACATGCGCGGAGAACATGCAGTAGGCGTTGTAGCTTGTTGCCTGTGAAATCCGATGAGTCAATTAAAAATTATCAACCCAAAAATAATTAACAACTACCTTGCACAATTAATTATCTTTTGTAATTTACATTTATACTTAATATTTTCTTCTTCTCCTACCAACTGTGGATGAAGTAGTAAGTCCCCCTTTATTATAGTCCCAGTCTAAGTCGAGCGGTCTTTTATTTTGAAACGTTTTTTTATTTCGAAACGACCGTATTCTCCTCACTTGCGGGAGACTTAGATAATAAATAAAACAGAAATAACTAATTCATTCTTGTGCGGCCCGGCACTGATTGATCCACGGACCGGTACCGGTCCGCGGCCCGGGGGTTGGGGACCACTGCCCTATACTACACTTCTGTCTACAGATGTTATTGTTGTTTGTATCCATTTTTTCATCAGTTTCCCAGCCGACATTGGGGTGAGAGGTACACCGTGGACAAGTCCCCAGTTAATCGCAGAACTGACACATAGAAACAACCATTCACACTCACATTCACACTTACGGCAATTTAGTTTCACCTATTAACCTGCATTTTCTGGAGGAAACCGGAGTACCCAGACAGAACCCACACAGATGCAAACTCTACATAGAAAGGTGTCCCAAGACATGATGTCCGCAGTTTGACCCAAAATGCGGCAGTTCACATGTCCGGTGTAGATAGCTTGCGACCTAAACCCTCCACCTTTTGGCAGATGTAGACTTATATTTATCTTCTCATCTTACTCTCAAGCTCAAATAACTACATTTCCAACGATTGAAAGACAAACACCTCAATGCACCGCTGTCAACAAGAAAGAAGTGTTAGCCAAACTGTCACTCACACACAGACAAAACCTTTAACCTCACTGACAAATCACAACTCAGCCTGATGACAACTCTAGGGAAGAAAAACACACACAATAATCAAGGCGCCCTGGTAGTGTTATTTTATGGTGTAAGTTAGCTAATAGTGACATAGTCTTGAAGGATGTGGAAAAAATAACTCTTGTTACATTTATTTTATTTAATTTTATGATGTTTAAAGTCCAACAGAAAAGTATTTTTGTCTGCTCTGTAAAAAAAAAAAAAAAGAAAAAAGGACAAATTCATATTTTGATTGATATATTGTGTGTTTGATTGGCAGGCACTTGCCAGCTGCTGTCAATCAAACACCCCTTCAGCTGGCTGAGACCCAAAGCCTTCTTCCTTTTAATAATAATAAAAATATATATGCACATTTTTGACTCTACAAAGGGATGTTTAAATGTGATTTCAGTTGGACTTAAACGTGCCAACAAACTTGAGAAATATGATCTCCTTCAGGCTGGAATAGATAGCCGCTATCACAACCCGAAAAATTCAAAATCATAAATACAGGATATGGAATGATAGGAAAGTGTAATTTACCGAGGCAGAAGATTGCAGCACTGGGGCGTCTGTTGATAATGCGCCCGAGTGAAACAACATACGTTTATCTGGCAAAAAATTACCAGTCGTCCTGGGGCCTAAAGGTGACTAGCCAAATTGTTCTTTTGTTGCTGCACGCTCTCTCTGGGGTCCCTTTTCCATCAGTTATTAGAATCTGTGTGAGGCCTCCAGACAATCAGGAAGATAAAATGTGAGGCTACATCTGAAAATACAGCCAGTTCATAAAAAATTCATTGTGACAAGAGGATCGCTGTAACAAAATTTTAATGAGAGAAGTTGAAATCGGTTTGATAGCCATGTTATTTAAATTTACATGAATGCACCAGCCTCATAGATCGCAAAACATGTCAAACCCCCCCCTCTTCCATCTTTTAGTGGAGATAGTTACATTTTTCCCGAGACTGTACCATTTGTTGCCTCTGCTGGCTTTGGAGCGATGCTGTATCCACTGCTCCTCACAGTGAGAAGTGAATAATGAAGTGGACTCAGTGGCTTTGAGGGCAGAGGCGATGGGAAGAATTAATGTCAGGGCTGAATTAATAGACTACTGTGCTCTTCCAACCTCAGTATATGAGGATGATGGTCTGCTAATTAAAAGCAAAACAAAGAAAAGATGATAAAAAACTCATATTGAGGCTGCGTTCGTGAGATGAAAGACACTAATGCTGCTTATAAAAAGAAAGGCAATTAGACGAGCAAAAAGCTGCTAAATTGAAACTGTTTTCTTTTTTCCTTCTACCTTTACCGCCTCTTCCTAAAGAGAAACGACGACCAAAGTTGCCATAACTCCCTCCTCTGCTTGTAAGTGTTACAGAGACAGTTGTATAATGGCTTTTGATGCTCTAATAGTCACTGTAATTGTCCCTCTGCCCAGGAAGTGTGCTCCAACAGTCTCTTGACTGACTTTAGTTTGCTCCCCGTTGCCATGGAAACAACAAATGCACTCTAGTCCTCTGGTTTATTTACAGACATCCTCAACGCAGTTTGTGACTCCTAGCCTTGTTACTTGTTACCTGTTACATGTCTAATCTTTGGTCAAATCCAAACGTTGATCTGTAGCTCCATGGGAGGTGTGTGTGTGTGTGTGTGTGTGTGTGTGTGTGTGTGTGTGTGTGTGCAAGCGCTGCTTGTTCAAAGCCGCTATCAGTATTCTTCTATTAAGAATGGATGAAATGGCTGTGCATATTTTGAAAGGTATCACTCAGACAGACAGTTTTCAATCAACTGTGCAGTTCCCCCCCCGTCTGAACTTTTTCTCATATTTCTCTTACAGCATTTCATCAGTAGCTATGTTTCCGTCATTGTATTTTGTCGATAGATTTTGAAGTAAGAGAGAAAAGTCACAAATACATTTCTAAGAAAAGTCTTTATGCTCTCTTTCTTTCTTTCTTTCTTTTTCTAAAATCAATTATTGATCTTAACGGGCCATTTTCTCGATTAGTTGAGATGTATCGGACATGTAACTCACATAAATGATTAGTTGTTTCCACTCTGACAGTCTTCTCGTTGTTCTATTATCCCTGGATCCCACTGGGCAATATCTCTGTGATGTTGTAGCTGTGATGCTGTTTTGGTCCGTTCTTTGTTGCTCCTTATCCCACCAGTAGATTTCAGACTTTGCTCAGATTTGGTCATTTTTCCTTGGTATATGTGCTTCTACCATAAGTACATAAGTTACGTAATTCATTTTTTCCCCTTTGTCTATTTTTTACGATTGGAAGTTTTATTGTGTATATATTATTTATGGAAGGGTTTTTTATTTTGAAAATTGAGTGGATTCACTATGCCATTTCTCTGTCTGACTTTCTGAATCTGTCCTGAGCAGCTGGTCGTGGTCAAAAATAGAATGGCCGTGCATTCTACACGGAGCAGAGTACAGAGCTGTGTTGGAATCACAATCATTCTTTAGAACGGAAATCATCACAGCTGTGCCTGGTGGGATTGAGCCATAATCCATCCATGATGGCTCCACACAGATCTGATGTAAATTGTTTTTCACTGGTTGAGCTTCCCAGACGTTTTTTTTTTGTTTTTTTTAATTACCTAATCTTGTTGTGCTTCTTCTTCCTACTAGAGAATTGGTACCACCTACAGCTTATCTTCTGCATTTGGATAGAAACACAGCTTGAGTTGTTTTGACATTGCAGGAAGGAGCTAGAAAAGTTTCTAAAGAGCCAGATGTTGGTGGAGACCAAAACGGAGCATAAAGATGGATAAATAGTGGATATGCATTTGTCTGGTGGCCACAAACATGACTCTAAATGAATGCTAATGATGCTCCATGTCTGCTGGATATGTGAGAAGGCAACCTTTTGCCAACACGTTCGCAAAGGTGAAGAAAACTTTAACAGGTTATTGTTTGTTTTATTTTAATGGTTACCTCGCACCAGGAAGTTTGACTGGTTGTGTCCAGTGTCACCCATTGTATCTTGCCCAATGTGCTGGGCTACGACCTGCCACAACCCTTAACAGAATAAGCGAGTATAGACGCTCGCTTGATGGATGATCCTGGTGTCATACCCTATGTGGTTAACCCTCTTTTTTTTTTCTTTTTTTGAATTGCTAAACTATAATTTATTGAGAAATAAACTGCAGACAAAGCCACCCAGACACCCAGACAACGACTGACTTTACTCCAATGCAGCCACAAGAATTCACCATTTTGAAATATGGAAATGATTCACTCTGTCAACTTCCTCAATGTTTCTCAACAGTGGGGGTCTGGTTATACAGCTGCAGGGCCAAAGTTATTAGCCAACCCCCGTTAATATGCTGAGTACACAAAACTGGTGAACTTCACTTTGTTCTTGAGGTTGTACAGCAGCCATATTGTAGAAGGCTTATACACTAGTTTTACATTTAGAATCTCATACTGTACAATAATATGTTCTCTTATTGCAGATATTGAAAATAAATAAATATAATGAAAATGAGTCATAATATAATCAGAATAGTAAAAAAGAAATGCAAATGAGTTCAATCCATTCAAATATCAGGATTTCCAAACATGCACAGAAAAACTTAAAAGATCAAATACTTCTTTCATTTCATTTTTGATGTCCAATGACTCAAAGGGAAATCTAATTTCAGCTCAGTAGTCTTAAAGATATTCATTGTCCATCAACCAAAGTTCAAGTTTAAACAGTGACTTCAGATAATCATTAGATGTGTCGGTTCTGTGTGGACGTGTGATGGGCAGAAGGATTTGATGTCCAAGTTCAAATGGAGTTTGTTTGAAAGAAGTTCAGGGCGATATCCAAGCAGTGAAGGAGAGGATAAAAATATTCAGACAAGCCAGCTCCAAGGATCAGCACTTCATTCAGCAATACATGGCTGCCCAGTAAATCCAGCCAAAAACAGAGTGGCAGACTGTTTTTCCTCACTACTTTTCTTTTGGAGTGTAAATGTTCAGAAACTGGATAAAGTCATTCAAACTCAAACTTTCTGAAGCCTTCTCACTGCTCTCCTTTCTGCTCTCATCCATTCTGCTTTTGGTAGTTTTTCCCTGAACCTGTGGTTCACAGGTAAACTGTTTATTCCCTCACCTTTCCAAAAGGTCTAAAAAAAGCTACATTTTTCTTTTGTTGGACCTTTTTTTGCTACAGGGAGTAACTTTTATAACAACCCCTGGCTATTACTGTACTTTTACTGTTGCATCAACACTTTTGTACTCTAATTGCCTGTCAGACTAAGTGTTATCTGTGTACACTTGGTCGACAGGTGCGTAGGAAAGTCAAACAAAAGAAAAAAAAGTTGAAGTCGTGCTCACTGTCAGCTGAGTTTATTATATAAAGAGATGTCTTGGTTGAAGAAGTTTTGTTTAAAGATTAATTAACTAATCTTGTCAGTGTGCAAAAATTCTACTGATATTAACTTGCACTCTAATCTACCTGCTATTCTCCAGACATGTTCAGTTTAATGTGATATTTGTGGAACTCTTGACTATTTGCCCCAAAACAGCTGCATGTATTAGCTACATACACACTTGACTGTGTCATCACGTTTTTTTTCTCGTCACTGTACATAAAGCATGCATCCACTGATAGAGTAGATGCATAAAGCCATGGCAAAATATGAGTCTTTGCCATGGTTTGCACATGCAGGGCAAATTTGCATCTATTTGCACATAATAATAACAACTCTATATCAAGGTACCTCTAAGGCCTTGTTTACACCTGGTATTAACATGCATCCCTGGGTGATCTGATTGCGTATGGAAAGCTCTCAGTACATGTGTGAATGCTTTCAATTTTTCTGAGCGGTAAAACTTTCCCTGCAGCTCAAAAAGCATTTCCACCATAAACGACAATTAAAAGAGATGTCTGTAAAACTGTTGACAGGACACCTTTAAACAATGATTAAAATGACATGTTTAAGCTCTCTTACCTGCTAAGATAAGCAGCAGATGCTTATGGACATACTGTCTGTTTCAAATGATTTCACCACTGAACTAGAAAGCAAAATATCCCCAGACTCCCTCTAAACACCTGCACAGTTTGAAGAGCTGTTCAGTGAGGACATCTTTGTGTGTCAAATTCTTAATGATTCAAGCCTTCTTGTGAATTTGTATTAAAAATTATACAATCAGTTTTTTCTTTGCTTGTGAAAAACATTATGTCAGTTTGTCGCGGTGTGTTACTGTTGAGCTGCTCGTGACAAAACAACAAAGCATTTGGTCTTTGTAAACTGAAATAATGTACACGTTTATTTGCATGTAGAGCAGGGAGTGAGATCTGATCAAACGGGTCACTGGAGACACAAGTGGAGATGCATTTTGCACCTACACTTGTGATCAGATCACCCAAGATGCATGTTAATACCAGATATATGCTTTGTACACCTGCTCAGAAAAATTTAAATCTCAATCTCAAGTATGTGGATGTAACTCAGAGCTTAATTGGGCCTATGGGTATTACAACATGAACACATGTCAGATTCGGGATATTAAATGACTACATAATTAATAATACTATTAAATGGGTTTAGACCTGTTTGAATCAGGCTGAAAATGAATAATTAAAATAAAGTGAGTGCAGGCTTGAATGTCTAAATTTTAGTACATCAACGAACTTCATTACAAACCAACTTTTGCATTTAATATTTAATTGATGTTATTTAACAGTTTCACGGTACTTGTGGATAATCACCAAAAAAAAAGCCTCTTACATCGTAACAAAAGTTAAGATTTGAGCATAATGAATGTCCTTGAAAATGTCCAAAATTGCTTGAAATAAGCAGAGCTCAGTGTTCTCAGTATAAAGAAAAAATATCCAAGAACATGTCTCCTGTATTTATAAATGAATTTCTTTGATGGAAAAGGGCACCATAATTATTTTTTCTTACGTGTTCAATTTTAAGCATGATGGGAGTGTGATTTTAGAGATGAGTAATGTAATTACTGATAAAACTAGTCAAGAAGTACAGGGCCCCATGTCTAATTTAAAATGCCTCAGCTTTTCCTTTGAACCTCTGGAAGACGGTAAATGAAATATGCATTTCTCTCGTACTATTTGGATGGGGATGGGCAGAAAATCACTGTTTAGTTTTCCCTTTCCATTCTGCTACCTCTCAAGTCAATGATTAAAATCTGGAATGTTCCAAATTTAATTAACTTACCGTTGTACTTTTTCTTCTTATGCTTCCCGGCAAGGATATTAAAAAAAGACATTATTCTGAAGTACAAATGGATGCTAAGCATCACTGGAAATCAAGTCTAATAGGCTTTGACTATAATGAAATTTCTGTGCCACAGATGAAGTAACTGGAGACTTTTACCACCCGAGGCTCTAAGGGTTGAAGAAACACTGAGAGACAGCTGTTTTCACTCATGTTATTTGTCTTTTATATATGAACGATTATTTAATGTAAACAAAACAAACAAACAAAAATGACCCACACTTTGATACATGTTTTTCTAAGTAGTCATTTCTTTATACTGTATTAAACATACAAGGTCTGAGACAAACAACAAGATAAGTGAAAGAGACATAATGAAAAGAGAGAAAATGTATAATGTCTTTACATATATGTCTTTATGTATTACATGCACCTGCAACTTTACGCTTGTTCAAATGTTCAACTTTCCAACAGAAATAAACGTGTACAAAAAGTGGTAAAGTTAATTTCCTTGTTCATGACAACTGTACTTTTCTTTTATTAACTCATCTGTTTAAATTAATTAATATAAGAATTATTTTAAAAAAAATATATAAAAAATATACAATATTCTTCAGAAACCTGTGGGGGACATCATGGATACACTGTGCATTCTTTATATTGATGGAGCTGCCAGAGCCGTTTGCAGCCATTCTGGTCCATTTTTGATGGAGACCATGAACAGCCATACAGAACCAGAAGAACGGGCAGGAAATCAGAAACAAAAACAGCATAGAGGATCTGGTCAGTTTTCAAAATAAGACACCATATTCTGTAAAAACAGAAGGGGAACTACGTTCTACTTACTTAAGCAGAAAAATAACCAAATCTGGGCAGGTGTACCAGGTGGAATCAAGTTGTAGGAAAGCCCATTTTCTGACGGCCCACTACACTGAAAACAAACAGAGCAGTTGTTCCAAAAATATACACTCTGGTATCACCAACCTTACCCTAAACCACAGTCTTTTACTAAACAGAACCAAGTAGTTTTGATGCCTAATGAAACTGAACATTGACCATGTGTTTATTATAGTTATGACAATAACAAAACCTGAGTATGAAGATTTTTCGAAAAACTGACAGCCCTTAACTACAGTCCTCATCACTGTCAGACAACGAAGCAGTGCCATCAAATAAGATTCCACAATGGCACTTCTTTTAAAATAAACACGTTGATATGTCGTTCCAAAAAGGATATAAATTACAGCCAGTCTACGAGGAATGTAATGACTCAATCCGTCACTTGTTCAAAGTAAAACTGCAGCTGAGTACAAGCAGCAGTGAAAGCTTCATTTTAGGTTTCCATGCTCCAGTTAGCGTCGTGCTGGCCTTTTCGAAAAAGGCTGCAACTCAGCAAGAGTTATTCCTGGACACAACACTTCATGGTGAAAGTCCATAACGTATATACGACGTAAGAAACACACACACACACACACACACACACACACACGAAGGCATAAATCATTGTGACTTCCTGTCTATGGACTGTGAAAAGACATGGGGACGGGGTCTCAAGGCGGGGTCAAGGGGAGGAGAGGTTGGCAACAGGACACAGATGAGCCATGGAGAGAGAGAGAGAGAAAGAGAGAGAGAGAGAAAAAAAAAAAAGAGAGAGAGAGAGAGAGAGAGAGAGAGAGAGAGGTGGAGGACAAAGATGGATCGAGGTTGGGTTTTATCTGTTAATCATTCCAGGACCAAAAAATCAGATGTTTTGCTTTTGTTGGATGGCATTTAATATTTTTAGAGTAACTGCTCGTGTTGAAATACAGTTTAACAAATCTTCATCTGTAATTGCTTCTTTCCTTCACATTTTGGAAAAAGAAGGGCAGAAAATTAGAAATTTTTTTTTGGTTACTGGCATTTAGAAGAGCATTTCCTGACCTTTTTAGTTGTTATCACAGGTATATATATATGTGTGTGTGTATGTATGTGTGTGTGTGTGTGTGTGTGTGTGTGTGTGTTTAGTGTTTATGTGTATACATATACACAAACATACAAGACAGACAAAAACACAAGGATAGGGGAAAATGATGAATGAAAAACACACACAAAGGAGGAGAAAGCGAACATCCTCATCTAGAATATGTGCTGTTATGAGCTCAAAACTGTGTCAAGCCGATTGTTCTGAGGAAGGGTGAGGGGTAAATGTATGATAAATCTACATTATTGATTGGATTATACATGATATTATTTAAATATTTACTCTTTTATTTAAAATCTTTTATTTACTCTTTTGGGGGGCAGCAATTGTATCAGGGGCGCCCTGGCCACTCATTGGAGACACCGCTGAATAGAGTGAAGTAGAGTGAAATTAGACTGGAGTAGACCCTCATGTGAGCACCACACCATTGCCAAGGATACCTCTGTTCAAAGTCATTATCTTATTTTCTGTAAAGTCGTCCAATTAATATGTAGGTAACATTTACAGGCTAACAAGCTAGATATCAGAGTGAGTAATATTATGAGCTAATCCTTGGCTGAACTAACTTGGAGAGGATGGATGCTGTTAGATGATGAATATTTTACAGCTTTCATAATTTATTGTAATGTGTTCCACTTTACTCAGGTTACTCTGTCTAAACCACAAATCTACACAGAAGTAGTCTCCATCTTCTTCCATCTATGTAGTAGTACAATAAAACTTTACTATTTGACTTGAGTAAAGTCTTGTAAAAGTAGTGAATCGATTTCTTTCCTCCACTGTATGTCTGAGAAACTGAGATGATGAAAAATTTAAATGGACCCAGGGCATGCAGAGGTGGTGGCACATGTTGTGTTTGCCTGTGTCTCCTTGTGAACTGGTGCGTAACTCCACCTGGGCAATGTCGGCACAGAGCCACTGGAACATAACTAGCTCCATCACACCCTGATACTGTCCCTTCAGCTACAGCTGCCAAGGCCCTTTGATCCTGTATCCCATAGTCCCAGGGACAACGGCACCATGTGTGGGGGTGAACTACCAGAGACCCTTGCCTCTACCTGCACCTGTGGCCTTCAGAGATTCCTCAGAGAGCCCATTACATGATCACGGCTGACAGAGCAGAGCTCAGCTCTGCCTCTGGGCTGAGGGGTTTTCATGATGTGAGGATGAGTGAGCTTTAAAGTTCAGTTTGAAAGCCAAAAGTCCTGCCTGGCACACAGTGAGCTGCCAGTGCCACATTCACTGAAAAGGCACTGCATGCAGAGTGGTATCTCCATTAAAGTTTAATGGGATAGTTCTGTGTTTTTAACTCACTTTATTATCAGACAGTACTTTCTGACTGGAAACTGAAGCAGTTATATTGCTATCTCCAGTGCCAGACATCACTGACAAAAAAAAAGCTGCAGAACACAGAAGTTGCTCGTCCACCAGTGGCTTGATCATTAAGTCTGTTTGTGTTTTTACATGTTAGTTCAGATCTGAACAGGAGGATGTGCTAGATCAGTAACTCCCATGTTCTGCAAGGTAAAATGATGTTTTTTGTCAATGATGTCTGGATTTGGAGTGAGCGATATAACTGTTTCCTATCAGAAAGGGCTGTCTGATCGCAAGGTAAAGTGCTGAAAATATTCAAAATATAGCCTACACTTCTTTTTTAGGTTTGCCTTTTGTATAGGTGTAAAAAAAATGTTCTTGCTGCCCCCATCCACAGTGCTGGTCCTCCTGTCTACTTTTCCAAATTGGGAGCATGTCGACCCCTGTCTACTGTGCGTATTACACTGACTATGGTTAAGCTACAAATGCATCCAGTGCCCTTTCTCGTGAATGTGGTGCAGCTGGCTGTCTGACAGCATGCTGTGCAGGACTTTTGACTTTAAACCACCATCTACTGCTGGTAACACACTGATTATGGGCTGAGTACCTTACCGTACAATTCCACTTCAAATAACCTGAAATATTCCTTTAACACCAAGATGGCAAAGTGCTTGTTAGTCTTGATGAATATATTACGTGCCACAGCATCCTCTTTTGGAAGCAGTGCATATAAAAATATTACATAGATATTAACTCAGCTGGTTGTCTCTGAGAGCTGCTCTTAAAACATCATCCAAGGGACGATGATATGCCAACTTGTCTGGACCAAAATGTAGGTTTCTGAGAATATAACATGAAGTCAGCTCATCTGTGACATCCACGCATGCATATTCCAGGAAATACAGCACACTGATGTGATATCTTTGGCGGCATACGTATTTTCTGTACCTTTAAATTGACTCTAACATACAAGACGTAATGTTGAGTTAACTTTTACTCCGGAGTCACAAATTCCAAAGCATCCATTTGCAATTTGAACACTGCAATGATGCCTTCAATTTCCATAATGAGTGTGAGAGTTCCAGTCACCAGTATAAAGGCATACAGTATGCAGACTGTAAGAGGGCTGTCAGAGAGGATTCATTGTCTACTTTATGGTGAATCACCATGGCCTGGAAATAATTCATCACACTAGTGAAACAGCTGTGAAGGAAGTCTGCTGCGGCTGTTATCCCTAAGTGCTTCTCTCCTTTTGTCTGGATGACTTGGCTCTCTTTGGATCACACGGACACTGCAGATAGAAGCCCAGACACATAAAGGTCAATCTTTTCTCTTAATTGTTCAAGGATGAATACGCTTACCACTGGTACGGTGAAGGTTGCTTCAAAAGTGCAGTAGCAGGGTGGAAATGTTGGTGAAGTGAAGAAGGACATGATGTTTGGTGTCGAATGCGTACATATGCATGTACTCTGCACTGTGTGTGTGTGTGTGTGTGGCGTTTGAGTGCATGCGGTTGTTAAGACTCTCCTCTGTGCGAGCCCTGAAGGTTGGCCCAGACTTCGCTGTCATTTCTCATCCTAATGGTTCCTGCCACATCCTCCTGCCAACACGCGGCTGGAGAACAACCAAGAGCCAGGAGGAGAAAAGAAAACTCAACAGACATTCAATCTGTCTCTTACTCTCTCTCTCTCTCTCTCTCAGAACAAAAGTCACTCTACAGTTTAGAGAAAAGAAACAATAAAATGACTGCTCTATCCTCTCTGCTGAATTTTTCTACATGCACATGTTGATAAGGTGCTAAATCAAAAGCCTTGTTATGGCCAGATGCGGTAAGCTATATTAGCACAGATTCCTTTCAGTTATGTATTTTGCAGCTTAGTACTGGTAAAGACACTGTGTTAGTTAGATTACTTTCTATAGGTTGTTTTGTCCACTTGAAGGTCCCATGTTTGGCACTATTTTTTTAATATTTGTGGTTTTAAGTGCATAATACCCCATCCCGGTATACATTTATATCTTGTCTCTCTCTTCTCTGGAGATCAGTGCATATTGTGTTGCATTTTGTTTCATTAATAGTAATGAGCCTCTCTTCTGATTGGCTGTTTTCTCTGTGATACATGACTAGGCCAACCACAGGTAACAGACTGAAGCCAGCCTACACGGAGGTTCTGGGTGGGCCCTGCTGGGGGTGTGGCTGAGGGCAGTGACCATATACTGTTGTGTCATCACAAAGTCCTTCCTGACAGCTCATTTATTAGAGGCTAAGTGCATATATCCATGGATTAAGCATTTTAAAACTTGTAGTGACAAACCCGACCCCGCAGTTCCTTCGTTTGTACAGAGCTTTATAACATCTTTAAGTTGTTTTTTTTCCCACAACCTGCAACTTTACTGAAATGAATGCCATGTGTGATTATTGTGCAAATAGGTAATTCTTTACTATATAAAGTTATACAATGTTGTGTAACTTGCAACATGTTCAGCTGCCGTGTATTGACATCTTGTGTCAGAAACACACGTTTACCGTGCACCCAAACAAAGTGTGGGCTGAAAGGATTTATAGCATCACACCCTTTTAATAGAAGACTAAAGAAGTCAGACAACAATGCTGTCCTTCAGTATCAGTCAGTATTACCTGAAATTGTCATTTGTAGGCTCCACTTTAGAGAGGTAACAGAATGCAAATACAATGGCTACAGCTGAAAGAAAGAAGTTCACAGTTGGAAATGCCGTTTGATATTAAAAACTGTTATCCTAACTTTTAGAATTTCTTCATAGAAATCTGTGTCATGTTGAAATAAAATCTACAGTTCATGTATGAATATTAAAGTCGGGAATAATAACGCAGGTATCGATCCGGAATGACAAACAACTGATGCAACTCTCCCAATTATCACTGCATCCTTTTCAGACACTCCAGCTTGTACTCCAAACAGATTAAATTAATGCAGTGGTTCTGCAACATCCTCCTCACTCCTGGTTGTATTGTGGCAGTCAGGGATTCAGGGCTACACTTGGCAAATGTGGTGGCACTACTGTCAGCAAGAGATAACTTAATTTCTGAAAGTTTGAAGGATTTAATTAGCTGCACTCATGTACTGTGGTGCAAACTGCACGCTTCTTGGACTTAAATCTTTTCTTGTTAGTGGCTGCACAGTATGGGCTTGGTAAAAAAAGGGGGGAAAAAAAGCTTCCTCAGCAGGTAGTGTCATTGTTGTTGCATCCATCTTTCTCTGGGTGGACGGAGCTTTCACTTGCTGCTGTTAGGGAGAGTGTTTTGTATTTTGCTCTTAAGCTTTCATGCGTCACTTTCTGCGTGCAGAGAAATTTTCCTTCAACGATGATTCCTGACTTCTTAAATTAGTTTTGGCAAAGACGATGAATCTGTGACATCTCAGTCAGGAGTTATGAGATCCTCTTTTCTGCTGCAGCACCAATTCATTTGTAGTTTAGGCTGTTAATAAGGGATTTCTTTTAAAATATTAATCTTGCCTTCTGCAGCTTAATTTTTCCAACTCCTGCAAGTTCCTGGGCGCCTCAGCTGAAGGCCTGAAATGTCAAATGCAAATGCAGCTGCTAAGGTATTTGGACCCTCACTGCTGTCTCTGTTTTTATCCTCTTTTTCTTCTGTCAATCATTTGCTTTTCAGTGCCCCTCCAAACCCGGCACATCACTCCACATACCTGTTTCTCTCTCCCAGGAGAAGTAACGCTCCGGTGTCACTCACTTCCATCACGTTCGCTGAGTTCCATGTGTCACTGCCACTACCTGCAGCACGGAGACCACACTGTGTGTCTCACAATGAGCTGTTTAAATTTTGAGTGAGAGTCTGCCTCATACAATGCCGAAGATCAAATCCAGAATATTTAAACTTCACCTAGAATCATGTCATACGTAGAGCTATATCTAACATTTGAATAACTCATCAGACCGAAGTGCAAGACTTGTCTGTCATTATATGTTTCAAAACCACATCATAGCTAAAACTGTTATATTTTTCCATTATTATTAAGACAAATGAACACTCTGGAACACAGTTTTGTGTTGTTTTTAGCTGATCTCAGTTTTTCTCTATCATGTCAAGTTTTTCACTATAGGATCCCTGTTTTCTAAAAAAAAAAAGAAAAATAGTGTACTTAACAGATATGTGACAAACAAAAGTAACAGTCTGAGCAATGATCTTTTTGCTCTCGCCAAACCATGGGGATACCAAATGGCAACTTTTTAGTTTTATATGCAAAATATGCTTGTTTGCACTGTTTGCACAAATGCACTGATGTTTGCTTTCCTCTGATTTGGAAAGGTGAAACTAGCACAAATATAGCAAAAGGAGTCAGGGCTGTTTAGGCATTTACGACGAGAAGTAGCAGGAGCATACATGATCTGGAATAAAGGAAATATATACCTATGTAAATAAAACACTAAGATGGAATAGTTACAAGCTTTGAAAACTACAAAAACAGCATAAAACCAAATAGAACTTACAATGGTATGCCCATTGTTACAAGGTTAAGATAAAAGCCAGCACAAATCCTCTTAATTCCTACTATGCCAGCTTTCTGTTTGCAGATATTGATAGTACCGACCTATTGGGAGCTGCACACACCTCTCACCGCACTGTTTGTGACTGCACAAACAAGTTGCCACGTAGCTGTCGATGAGTCCAATCGTGATCACCTGTCTTACTACAGCTAATCAGTGGAATTTTGCTTATCTGGAGGGTAAGCTGTGGAGAAAAAAGTTGACGTGCTAGAAAAAGAACTGACTGCAATTTTGGAATCAGCGTGCCAATTTCTTTCAAATTGTTCCCCAGTGAAATGCAACGTATTTCTACTATGACGTATGTGCCATGAATATGGGGTCAGCTGTGGCTCAGGAGGTAAAGCAGGGATTCGAGTCAATGAACCTCAAATTGCTCCTGATGGTCAGAGCAGCACTTTGCATGATAGCTTACTGCTTTCAGTGTGCATGTGTGTGTGTGTGAGAGAGAGTGAATGGCTGAGAGGAGAGGAAGACTGTAAAGCACTTTCCGTAAAAAAAGGGAACTATATAAGTGCAGCAATTTTGAGCATTTCAAATGGAAAAAGAATACTGTGATAGGCTACACTATGAATGATAATATACATGCACATTGATAAGTAATATAAAGCGATGTAGACTAAAAGATGTTAGAGATGCTACTTCTTATACTACTACTCCCATCATAATAATAATACTGGTGATCATACTCAGTTTAAAGCATCTGAGGTCCCATTTCAAGAATTTCCCCAAACAAGTGGAAAAGAGATGATTCAAGTTGATTTCATGTAGACGTTACAAATAATGGTATATTTTCTTCAACTTAAATCTGTCATTTCACACTGTGGGCAGTGAGTTTGAAAGATGAGGGCATTTAACAGGCAGGACAGGTTTAATGAGAGTGAGTTGCATTACGGGAACTGTAGGATCAAACATTTTTTTAAAGCTTAACTCTAAGAACTGAGTGTGTAGTGTAACAGTGATGAAACAATGAAACACAGACCAAATGAAGCTCGGTTTTTCAGCTTGGTTTCGTTTTTTATGTTCTCTCGTTCGCACTCTCTGTTGAAGGCGAGGCTGCCGTTTGTGTTTTGGAAAGATGAGAGAGAGATCAGTGGGCAATATTTTCTGACTAATAATCTGATCATTTGCTTAAACTGGCTTGGTTGCAACCCGTGTAGCTGTCCATATGTCTTGCCCCATCACACTGCATTTTAGTGACAATAACAGCTATTTAAGTGCAGTGTTATTAGAACTGAAAGAAATGATCAATATGGTAATACTATGCATCAAACTGCAGTCACATGTATACATGTAGGAAATTGATTTTCTTACAGCATCTAAGACGTACTGGAATCCAATTACACAATACAATATAGGGCAACAGTCAAAAGGACACATGCTTCATGTCTATGTGTGTATGACATAAAGTCAATGATTATGTGATCATCTTTACAGCATTTTATATCTCTGATCCACCAATGGCCAGGATTTATGCAGCAGTCTTCTTTTGAAAAAATGATTTCTCATTTTAAACAAAAGACCCAACCAGCGGTGTCTTCCTATACTTTAAAAGCATAAATGTATCCTCCCTAATGCTCCATAAAAAGAGTCTGCAGCAGCCCATATAGGGTGTAACCTAATGATCAAGTTACTCTGGTTGCCCGCTGGCTTGGTAACGGTCTGGAACATTTTATTTCTTCACGTAAGTCACTCGGACGTGTGCTGTATATCAAATGTAAGCTGTGCGAATGAATAGCTACATCATGAATGTTGTTTTCCTGTGGGGGAGAAAAAAAAAAGAAGATGAATAAAATGTTATGATGCAAGAGAGGAGTAAAAACACACTGTATCTTTTTCGTCTTGAAACACGTTAAAAGTCTCCAAGACTTGGCTCGAACATCTGCTGTCTGCATTAATCATAAATCCTAAACATCCATCTTGGGGCGCCCACTTGGATCTATGACAGCTTGATTGTGTCTGTGTGTCTGTTTACACCCCTCAGCATATGCATGTACCGTCATATGTGTGCGTGTTCGCCCAGGTGTATACACAGCCATGTGCTCTATATCCAAGAACTCAAAGTCGACATTTTCCAGACGGGCACATCTGTCGTCATCCTCCCAAAGATGACATCGTCTTCTCACACGCAGACCTTCTACTCTCCTCTGATAGTTAATGCCTCATTGAAAGCCATTTGCTACCCTGTCCTTAATTGCGGCTAATAATCCAATCACACTCTCAGTATCAGTGTGCCAAGCATCATTAAGATGAAATGGGTACATCAAGGAAAGATGGAAGGAAGGAAGGCAGACTAATGACATTCACAAGAAAGTGAGTGTTTGGTCCTAGCTGCAGGTCCAGAGTATGACTTTTGAGTTGATATCATTGAGATTTAATGACCATCAAATAGACACTAACACTTATTGCTGACATAAAGTGGATAACTTCCATTCTATGCCCTGAAAATAATTTTACTACCTCTTATAGATCACCCCGTTTCAGACGGCTGACATTAAGCTTAGGAGTCTGCATGATGCCATGTACAACACATGAAAACGTAATTCCTCACGGTTAAGCATTTTCCAGTGTTTCTTTTGCACATTTCACATGAGAAAACCACACCTGCAACAGCACACATCGGTCGACAACTCTTTGAGTAATCTGCTGTCATTGTGCAGCTGCGGCAGCGCCGAGTAAAAAACTAAAAAAGATGTAAAGGAGAAAGGAGTTGGCCTTGGAAAGTTTGTTTTGGCTGAGCTCATTCAAATGGCGGGAACGAACAAATATGAGGCCATTACAAAGCTGCTTGGCACCTCGGTATTTTTCTTGCTCCTAATGATTTCGGGTTGATATATTCATACCTCACTCCAAAACAAACAGAGCTTTTTAATTAGGCTGGTGACAGTTGACCATGTTGCCATAGAGAAGACTTTGATGCTCGCCTTAAAACATGTTCGGCAACTGTGTCAAAATACGAGCTGTCTCGGACACCCCATAACAAGCTTGACGACAGCGGTGCACATGTGCCTAGGAGACACAGAGGGCTGGTTCACCACATTTATTTTTTAACATTTTCTGAGGCCCTCTTAGGAAACTTGAACATCCTCCAGCTGGATTAGTATGGACGCAATGCTTCACCCTAACAACAAATGTAGTCCAAATGTAGCCCTGCCCGAATACTAATTTGTCATCCACGGGTGAAGGCAACAAAATAATGGTGCTTTGGAAAGTAGCCGTGTTTGAATACATGTTTTTTTACTGTTTGGGAATCCAAGTCTTGCTTGGAGGAGAACATTTCTACTGTTTGCTTGTCAGTCTGTGGTGTGGAACACAGCTCGTCTGAATTACTCATGAGGGTGGACAAGCAAGGAGAAGGTGACCCATTTCACTGTTCCAGTTCTGTGGCCCTTCAGTCTCTTCTGAGTTAGAAGGAGCTTCGTCTCCAACCGGCTGTTTTTATTCACATTTTTAATTTTGCGCAATAAAAACAGCCCGATGGAAATCCTACTTGGATCTCAACCATTAAAAAAAAATCAGGGACGTCCCCAGTATAATTCAATTAAATTTCTTTGACCGAAATATTTGCCAAACATCTTAAAATTATAATACATGTGCTTGTGTCAGCAAGAATAAGATGAATAAGATGGTGTTTTAACATCATAATGTAACAGCGTTTAACATTCATGTTACTCCAATTGTGAATAAAGAGCAAGTAATAAATAAATGGTTATTACTGCTTTTGGACAATTAAACTGGACACATTCATAAAGGTAGTTACGCCTATTCGCTTTCTTGCCAATAAGTATTTGAGAGCATTGATTCCATGCTCATTCATGTACCCTAATTAAATCAAATCATATTATTAAAGCCAGAGCTAGCAAGTAATTAGCTTAGCGTAGCATAAAGACTAGAGACAGGTGTGAAAGTTAACCCGGCTTTGAACCTGAAATAAAGTCTGTAGTTAGCAGGAGCTCGAGTGATTTTTCACATTATGTTTAACGACATTAAAGTAAATTCCCCACCTGTGATTTTCACAGTTTTTATATGTCCTGACAAATGTGGTTACTAACAAGCTAAATGACACTACAGAGGGTGTCACATTAAATTGCACTTAGTAGTCTGCCTTTACAGCCTTGTTGTGATTACTTAGGAGATTTAATTACAAGTTAGAAGCTTGGTGGTGGTGACGTTGAAGTGATGTGACTGTGATGTAGTCCTTATTTATAGCCTAATGTTAGCTTTTTGATCCTGACGATTACATTTACACGTCAAAAATAATAAAGGTGGTGTTCATTTGTGAAGATTCTCTTGCAGAACAAAAGCTGTAACTATTTTTTTTTTTTTTTTTTGCCACAGAGTTTATTATTTGCAATAATCAAAATCCATGTTGGTCAACACAGATAGATCTTTTTTTTTTCTTCCTACTGGAAGCTATCTTAGGTCCTCCAACTTGCTTCCAGTCTTAAATGCTAATAATCATTCACCACCACGATGGGAAACAATAAATCCTGATGCAGAGCACAACACACCAAATCTGTCTTTTCTATTTCTGTTTAACTAATGAACTAATAATGAACTAATGATAATAATTTCATACATTCCCCAAAGAGAGTGAGGGACGCTACAGAAAAAAAGAAAGAAGAGTCAGTAGGCAGCGAATGCCATTCTGCATAGTTTAGCTGTCCTTTGAGCAGCACAAATGCACTGGGGTAATACATTTGAATGTCACAAGAATAAAATATAGATGAGCAGCCAATCATCTGACATATGTATGTGCTGGTACCTTCCAACAGTGCTTGAAAGTCATTCTGACTTCAGGCAATTTCACCCTGCAAGGAAAGACACTTTCAAAATACCCTCAAAAAGCAGGGCACATCATTTAATAATTGATCCCATTACATTATTCATCAGCGGTAGATTTTCTTGAATGGATACTGTTGTCTTGGACTGCAACTACTGATGTTCTCAGGTGATTTTATGCTGTGTGCTAAGCTTTTAAGAAAAGAGCTAATGACATAGAAGTGGCTGGATGGAACTTATTTTTTCTTTATCCAGGCTAATATCCCAGCTGGTTATTTCTCATCATCTCATTATCGTTGCTTTCTTTTAAGACAGTCACCCATCACCCAGCTTTTATTCCTTCTCCATTAGGGTAAATGTTTAATTTGTCCTTGTCACCGTGAGTGCATCTAAGGGACTGTCTTTATGGACACTCTCAACTCACAATAGCCTATCTAAAAAGAAACAAAGAGCCATTGTGCTGACTTGTACTGTCACAGACTAACCCACAAAAAAGGGTCAGCAAAAATGTGATCTTTGTCATTATTTGTTTCAGGTGATTGGCAGGTGATAGCTCTGCCCTGTGCAAGCTAAAATCTTAGGTTAAGTAGATCAAATTCTTGTTTCATGCAAATGTGGCCCAGGTCTGCCAATTCAACTAATGAATTAACTAGTTTGTCAAAAATACCAGAATCTAAATGTTTTGGCATAATAATAAAGAATAATAAAAAACCCCAACAATGCCACCGAGAAGACAGCAGCGCCCTAGCAGACTCCATAAAAGGGCTAAAGAGGTTCTTTATTACCATAAAACAACAATCAATAAAATATAACTAGACTTACAAAATGCCTTAAAGTCCACAAGTGTCTCTTAAATAAATTAACAACTAAGCATCCCCCCTACAAAGCCATGTAGGGGGGATGGTCTCTCTGTAGGTGGATTTGGCAGTCCAATGCCAATACCATCAGTTGTGACGTCTTCAGCCACCTGTTCTCTTCTCATACAGGCACCTTGTGACTCCTCACGTCTCTTAGATGCCGTGGCCCTCTCCTGGTGCTCCGCCCGCTGGTTTTCCTGCGTGATAATGACACGCTACAGACCCAGACTGGAGTATTCATGCCAAACGGACACCGGCTGCTTTGCTTCCTGTGGCGGTTCATCTTTTGGTCTGTGGTTTCAGCAGGCGTCACTTTGCAGTCCTTGCTGGCGCTTCATGGTTTCCCTGCTGTGACCTGGTCCCTCTGAATCTGCTTCTTTTTTTTTTTTTCTTTTCATCTTGCCTGCTATCTTCAAATGTTCACCTGGAGTCCACCTGAGCTTCTCCTGCTGATTACAGCCTGGGGTTTGTCAGAATGTGTCCTTCAGGCGCAGTCGGAAAGGACACCTCTGCATGCAGTAAACACAAACCATAAAAGCATGGCAATCTAATAAAACAAGAACTGATTAAAAATATCAAAGTTTCAAAACACCTGGTACGCTGACCCAGTCACATTAAGTTTGAAGTAAACCACAGTTTAGTGTTATTTCAATCGTATATTCCATTAAAAGGGAACTTTGCCAACTTTCATTATCATTACAATGTGGGTAGTACATGTAAATAAACAATATTCCATCGTGTTGCCTACACCCACAGTCTGGCGGATGATGTGGCTCTAGGGCTGTTGGTTGAATTACAGATTGTACTATGCATTTTTTTTTCTTTTTGAACATCAGTGCAACTGCCTGTTGGTTTTACAGACAAGACTGGTTCATGAAAGTTGAGTTACATACTGTAGTCTGAATACAGATCAGCCTCCATACTCCATCCACTGCTGCAGAATGGTCAGTTGTTCCCTGCTTTTGAAGCAACTGCGTCTGGATGGAGTCCCTTTTGTGTGAAACATGTTTGATATCTGTGTTGCATCTTGAATCCAGTACAGTGTCCACTGTGGCCCAGAGCTGTATTTTTATTTATTTATTATTTATTCTTCACCACAAGGATATCTGAAGTGGACCTTCATGTTAAGTGTGACAGTTCATACTGAATCTCTCTCTATCCACTCATCAAGAGCGTCAGAGTTTGCTCAGTTGCCATGGAGATGGCTCAATCACATAATCTAAGGAACTGTGGTCACGTGGCAATAGGTGACAATACATACATCTCCATGACAACCCAGCATGTGAACCTTAGGTTAAGATTATTTTGTTTTTAATAAGACAGATGTGATTTCTCAGCCTTATGGCACCAAATGCGTTTGTGTTTGAATAACACATCATGTGTTTGTGTGTTAGCACAATGCTTTTTTTTTTTTTGCTTTTAGTGTGTAGTTTCACATCCATGTCTGTGGATCGACACGAATGTCACAGAGAGAAAGAAATGTCAGGTGACTTAGTATAAAGAGTGACAAAGTCTGGAGGAGGTTGGGGAGGCTGCTGTTCCATGTGAAACTAAAAGTCAATGGTGACATATTTTAAGAAGTATTATTACCATGACTTTGTCCTTTTCTGCACGTACAAAACTTGAACTCAGTGATATTGGATTTCTGTACTTTAAATGTCTTCAAACAAACTGACACATTGACCATCACTACAGCAGCTACTTTTTAACATGACACTCTGCTGACCTCCACTGAAGGATAACATGAGGTGACCTTTTTCTTTTCTTTCTTTCTTTTTTTAAAAACTTTATTTAGGTGAACAAATAGAAAATTAATCAATCAAAGCACAGTTGAGGAAGATATCATTTGTTGCCCATCACGCTCTCCATGAAACTCTCACTCTTTCACCCTTCTGGTGTCTGCCCTTCAGCCAGCTCTCATTACTTTAGAGCCCGCCCTCTTGAAATTGACAACCAATGAAAAATGACAAACCTGACCATGACTTTTTTGCAGCTCTGGATATTAGTCATCTTCTTATGGTAAGTCCATTCATTAGTCCAAAAAGCATTACTTTAATGAATATTGTAGGGACAGGATGTGAATTTCTGCGTGTTGTTGCTTTATCGGGAAGTCAAATGACATTTGAACTACAGCAGTGGTTTTCCAAGTGTTTTCCAAGGACCAATAGGGGTCCTTGAGTGGATTATAAAGGGTCTACAGCAACTGTTACTCGAATGATTATAATTTATAGTGATCCTAGTTTGATCATCTATTGACTTCTTATTGTCAAACTTTAAAATGAAAAATTGCTCAGAGGGATTCCTGAAGACAAAATCCTCTCAAACTTGGAGTCTGTGGTCTAATGTGCATCTATTGCGGGATGCCCTTAATATGAAATCTACATGCTGTTTATTGGAATCGTCTATTGCGAAATCAAGCTAGCCCAGAATGGTAGTACTTTTTTATTGCCATTTTGAATGATTGTTTTTATCGTCAGATACTTAACTTACATAGGCAGTATGTCTAGTACATTATTAATGTTTGAATACAAAGCTGTGTGCTAAAAGAATTATAGGTAAACGAGTAAAATCAAAACAGAAGAAGGACTGTATTCAAACTCCATCTTACAGTACTTTGGACAGACTTCCTCCAACCTGACAGACAAGAAGTGTAATTATTTGGACAAGTCGGCTGATAATAACAGTGTGTATGCTGCTGGGTACAGACAGAGCGCTCTATGGATGCTGTTAAGGCATCTTGTCCTCTGTGTATGTCCAGATCCAACCTGTTTTTCTGTGACTTGTAAATTACCAGCTGCCACCTGTAATATATGGCAATTTGTTCCAACATTATTGTAGGCCGCCAAGGTCAGTAGCACTTCCTTCACTACCGCTTACTTTCTATTCTTCTCTGGTGTTAAACAACACTGTTTTACACTGTGAATGATACCCTGAATACTGCACATTATTGTGTCTGATGCTGTTATTCTGCTTTAGAGACACAATGCAGTTTATTTGGCCAGTTGTAATATAGCTTATGCTGATGAATCAGTAGAAGTGCCATATAGTCGATTGAGGATTAGGTGTTTTTAAAAAATATAGTGAGATGTGTAGCTAACTGAATCTGAGACTTGACATAGAATGCAATTACACTACCAATGACCATGCCGACTGAAAGGGCGTGAGAGTCAAGGACGATACTCACAGGTGATGTATGAAGCCCTCATCTTGTCAATACAAGATCATCCTCTGTCCTATCCCAGCATTGACACTCATCCACACCCAAGAAAAGGAGTAATTTTTTCACATATTTCTTGGTCTGTATGGTATTCATTGTGTACTATAGAAATCAAATGACCTCACACAGCTTGTGCGTTGCACTTCAGGGTTGACTGTATGAGGCCTAGGACCTTCATTGTCCTGTGGTTATTGCGATGAGAGAGAAAAAGTCGAAGAGGTGGGAAACCAAAACTCAGAAAACTGGGAGAGAAATATGTTTGTACATCTATATATACTGTGTATCTCAAGATCAGAGTTTTTTTTCACTGTGAGGAGGTGCAATAGAGAATTAAATGGAAGGTGCAGAGGGAGAAACATGAAAGAAAAATATTGCAAAAATTGTACCTCTCATAAAATTTTGATGTGCATCCTGAAGTTTTCTTCAGGATTAAAGTAATCCAGTGATCGGACTCTATGTACAGTATAGGTGGTACATTGCAAACATCCATTCATTACCTATAACCACTTATCCTTTGCAAGGTCGAGAGGTGGTGTATACCCTGGTCGCCAGTTCATCACAGGACTGACAGAGACAAACAACCTGCATTTTTTAGGACTGTGAGAGGAAGCCAGAGCACCTCATGAGAACCTTTGCAGCCATGGGAGAACATGCAAACTCCACACAAAAAGCCTGGCAAGTTTGAACCCAGCAGGTACTTGCTGTGAGGCGACACTGCTGACCACTGCACCATGCCATCCACATGACAAACAGCTAGAACTGCTAATAGCTAACTCTGCATACTTCTAATGGTACCAATGTGGTAAAACAATGGGGATCAAGTTGTATTAAACTCAGAGAATCCTTAGCAACATACTATGGGAATTATCCAAAGACAGGAAGTATAATAGGAATTACAAAAACCATTGACATTTTTTTTTTTTTAAATCACCAAGGCTCAGAAAGACTATCCACAGACTTTGACTCAAAACTATTCAATTTACATCCAGGTTGTAGGTGGAAGAACTTACTGACTGCTTTTGCCAAGAAAAAGTTGGAGATCAGTCTTCAACTTTTCAAAGGTTAGAACTAAGCAGACATTGTGGGGGCCAGACTATCAAGTATCTAAAATTTCTTATAGACCTAATTAGTCCAGTGTTTAATTTTTTAACTTTCTGAAAAAAAAATTAGTAATTTTTAGTTATATCTCTGAAAAACATCCACATTGATAATTAAATACTTAACCAGAAAATGCTCTCAGATCTCAACCAAGGAGGCAGTTCATTACACAATGCAGTCCTGATTGGGGGAAAATAATCAAATAATCAATCGCAATTCTTCAATCAAGCTTGAGTTGAACAATGTTCTGTTCTTGATACTTATTTGTACTACCTATTAACACCCTCCAGTTAAGTCCTGGGGCCTACTTTGATTTCCCAGGTCAGTCATAATCCCTATCAGCAGATTATCAAGAATAAGGTAAGCCTGTAAGTATTTACAGAGCTTTGTCCACGGAGTGCGAGCATTTATGTGGGAACATAAACCAGTCCCCGGTCACTCAATTTGTTGACAGGCTGGAATGGGGAGTGCATTTGATGAAGTGGAGTGAGCTTCTCCCATGACCTGTCAGGAATGGGGTCCAGCCCAACAAGAGCAAGACTGACGGGAAATCCTGTTTGATGTGTCCGCCGTAGGGGCATGGCGCCTGACGGCCTGGGCCAAAACTGGAGCTCTTGTTGTTTGTGTTTGTCAGTTTTTGATTCCCCACCCAAGGAGAAATGACCCTGTGGGCGATCTCAGGTTTCATAGGCAGAATTTAAACACTTCTGCCTGCAAGACTAGACACCCTCGCTGCAGTAGTGGCCAATTAGGATCAAGTGTCAGCCCGCTGACATGCGAAGGACGGAATGTGTGAGGGTTGGTCAAACAAGGATAGGGAGGTAGTGTTGGTGGTGACAGGCTGTGTCACAGATGTGGAGGAAGGATTTAAAACACATGGCTACTTTGCCACCAGACGGAAACCTTCACTTCTGTCCAGGCTAATTGGATAATGTACATAATGTCATGTTTCTCTGTCTTATTTGTTCTTTCGGTCTCTTCTCCTTCCATTCTTCCTGGTTGATCTGTTGATTGAATTCATAGGCTCAATTCTTGCTTGTTGTACTTTTGGGTGTTATTTTGGATAATGTCTCAAATTCACAAGTAATTAACTTCACATTGACCCTGAGCAATTAGAACTGAACAAGTCTCCAACAGCCAAACTCTGTATTCTACCCAGGCTGCATGTACTGTAAAAGAAGAGTTTGATTGATGTATAGTTGTGCATTGTGGGAAGGAAAAAAGGCTATCAGTTACAATCTTCTGAGAGCTACATCACAGCAAGATCACAGTTTGATAAGTTTGATGTTTCTTTATCCATGAAAAGGGAGTAGGGTGGAATATTTGGCTAGGGAAGAGACAATTTATTTCATTTAGCATCAGGTATTATCACAACATTGTGTGTAAAATACTAATACTCATAATTCCATTAGTGCTGATATAGATTTGTATTGAAATGATGAACATATTTCTACATGTAGTTTGAAAACACACACAAGGATAAACCATTTATGCATATTGTAGTAGAAACTGACTATAATTAGCTGGTAATAAACCTGAATTTGCTTAGATAGATGTATGGCAAACAGGAAGTAGAGTGATCAGATGACTTTGGGACTCATGTAGTGTGATCAAGGCTTAAAGCAGCATTATAAAAAGTATAATATTTCTCTCTAAAATATAGTGTTAATCTAAAAAAGGAGTACAGATAACTCAAAAAATGTACTACAGTAATGGAGTAAATGTCCATTAGGATTGGAAAATGTGTGATTACCCATGACTAATGCCAAACCCCTAAAATGCCATCTGATAATGGGTTTCTGCTAATGTGACCTTCTATCCATGTTTCCAACATACAGTCCTAACCACTCTGTCTGGATGCTGTGTTTGAAACATTTGACTATACTTGGAAAATTACTCATCATTATTTTCTATTAAGAATTTAAAATAGCAAAACCTGTACATTTTACTGGCAAAACCGGCATTAGAAGTGTAACCAATGGAAGGAAAACTACCCCAATCAATGGACTGATCAGAAGCCTACCCAACCCCAGAGTGATGCTGGAAATACTGTTATGTCACCAGGCTTCTTGTAGCAATCACAATGATAAAGGTGCCATGGATGAATCAAGTAGACGTTTCCTGCTGCAACCTCTCTTTTTAAGTTTTTTTTGTTGTTGTTGTTGCTGTTGGTGTTACTGGCATAACCAATGAAGAGAAAACCACCCTCACCAACAGACTGATCAAGAACCTCCCCAACTGTTGTGTGACTTCTTCAAGCCCCAAGATCAGATTGAGTTTGGTAAATATGGCTTTAAGCAGTACAATGTCATTACTGCTGTGGACTTTGATGCCATGATGAGTGAGATCTCTGCATGTCTGGAGAACCCGTTTGAAATTTGAGAAGACTCATGGCTTGAATAACACTCTAGAGAGTGAGTTCATCCCAAAATCTGACAATAAGAGGGAGGAATAGATACAGATCTTTAATGTGGAGGCCTTCTTGCCGCTGGACCTTTGATCAACATGCTGAACCAACATTGATTTATTTCCATACCATATGAAAAATGCAAAAAGAGGAGGTGCTCTATACGGTGCCAGAATCCCCCCCCATCTGTTCAAGATCATCCGGTCCTGACAGGTCCAACAGTCCAACATAAATAGAGTGGGCATATACAGTAGAGACCACTGAGACAGCTCCTTCTGACAATCAAGTGTAGTCTGTATGCACCCACAGAGTTTTTCTATCATCTATTATGGTTACATTTACATTCTTCTTATTTTGCATCTTATAATGGGAAAGTATTTCTAATTCTAATGCATGTCTTCAAGTTTGGGAGGTGAGTAAAATAGTCATATACAGAGGTGAGTAGGTTTGGTTTAGGAAGAGAGGGAGACACAAGAAAGTCACTCGTTTCATGAGCCCTGTGAATTTTTACAACAAACCAACTAACAAACTGCTATTTGTTGCAGAGCAAAAACAGTCATGAGAGCACTCACTGCTTGCTCCTGAAGCTTACTGCTGAGTGCATGTTAATGACTGACAGTAGTCCTTGTAAGCATACCAACATTTTTAAGGTAGGCACGTCTGTCATCACCAGCGGACATTACGCCTATCACCACTTCAACAGCAGCCATCTTGAGCTCGTCGGCAAACGACCCCTTAAAAATGCAGATCCGAATGTTCATGCCCATTCCGCGCATATTAATCTTGTGATTGGCGCATTGTTAATGGTGCCGTTTCATTATGTGAAGAACAACCTGCTGATGCTCTCGCTGGCCTCTCCTCCTTTGTCCCGATGTGTGTGTGTGTGTGTGTTTTTTTTTTTCCTCTGCGCTCACATTGGCAACTGTATCATTTAATGAGATCAGACTTCATTAAAGAGGGAGGCCCCTCACAACCTTCCCCAGGTCTTTTAACGCAAACGCTTCAATTAGCCACGGCGGATGGCAGCAGATTGGAGTTGTTAGGTACAGAAAGAGAAAAAGAGAAAAGAAAGGAGGAGGTGATGTTAATGAAGCTCGAGTGCTAGGTAAGACATTTGTTGAACAAATCTTTATGTTCATGTCTGAAACTGTCAACTCCGTGTTACAGTACAGTATGGTATGTATGGATGCTAGGGTACATGATGTGTGTATGAAATTTACAGTACAAACTCCCTAATAGAGTTCCTGGAGAGGCTTTTCTGTCTTTTGGCACATAAATAAATATTCTGTGTCTGAAAGGTTGTCATGGCAACAACATGAGGAAAACGTCTGCCATGTCACTATGGCGATGGTTCCCATGAAGCTTCTGCTGTGTAAAGTGCAGACACATCTGCGTGAAACGAATACTGTATGAAGCTCACACGCATCAATATATTTATTCTTCAGAAAGTCGAGGGTACAGTAGGGACATTTTTACCCTTCTGTTATTTACCTCAGGATCATGACCCAGCATCCATAAAGCAGCTGAGTCACTAAATGCTCTGCATAAATATATACCCTGATGCTGCGATTACATCTGCTTAGCTCAGGCCTTGAAGTCCTGGAAAATCAGCCTCGGCAGCGCGTTGAAGTGTGAGTGCCGTGGTTTTAAACTCAGGATGACAAACACAGCTGCAAGGTGCTGCATTTTGAGTCAGATCGACAACAAAGCTTGGCAGCTTTGGAGACCTAGCCTGAGAAAAAAAAAAAAGTAAAAAAAAAAAAAAGCCTGTGTGTGGCTCGTTTGCAGACAGCAGTGCTGATTTTGGCCCGGGGGGAACATTGTCCAAACACGGTCAGAACAGGGTCGTCCATTTGAAGCTTTTGCTATTTGGACAAAACTGTGTTCTGTTTTTAATCCTCTTAATCTTTTCAAAGCTGTGGCTTTCTGAAATGACTTGGCAGGTTTTCATTATTACAGTAGGGCTCACTTCAACACGACATCATCGGTGTAACTTAAAGGGAAACACTGCTGAATTCCACCATTCGCAACAGCTATTGATTCTGTGACAGGACTCACGACATGCCAACACTGTAATATGTTTACACACGTTATGTCTTACTGAGGATAATCTGTTTTAATGTTTAATCAGATTGTGATAAATATCTTAACATGAATTAACGGAATTTTTACAAGATTATCCTAAAACTGATATTAAACGGACCAAAATGTAATATGGTACTTTCATTCTTAAGCATTCTGCTAATGTCGGCATGTTGTATTAAGGAATTTATTAGTATAATCGCTCCACATCTGTGTAAGCGATGCCATTAACTGTATCACCAAACTAACATTTATATCCAACTCATATGCATTTACAAAAACCTCTAGGAGGGAAATACTCAGATTAGGCCGACTATCAACTGCATATCAAGCAAATATTAAACTGAGATCATCATTTACTTGGAATATTGAACCTGCAGCAGAAACAAACACACATTACTGACATCACATTTGAAATCAGGAGATAATAATTCAGGTCGGGAATCTAACATTTTTATCCTGGTAACAATATCACATAACAATATCTGTTATTTTACAGCATTTAACTGCACTTTTCTTCTTTTCTTTTTTGAGTCCCCTCATTTTATTTAGCATTTTTAACACTAGTCTGTCACTACCAATTCCCAATGGCCAGCCCGGGTCTGTTCGAAGATGATATGGTGAAGCAGATATGGAGCAATGTTAGCTTGAGAGCCCCAGAGAAAAATATGTGACTCTTTAGCTGCTAAATGCTCCACATCTTTCACATTTTCCTGTCTGCTGTTCGGTGTATACAGTCACAGTCACACAGCAGCCTGCTGTAGACGATGCTCGGACACAAAGAGAGACAGTATAGCCTGACAGATATAATATAGTACATATACAGGGAGAGATGAGGCAACTTTGGTCTGTCTTAAGTAAAGTTCAGACAATGAAAAACTTTAGTGACAACAGTAAAGAACACTGAGGCAAATTAAAAGATGCCTATAAAGTGACTTTATAGGAGCGCTGCATTCAGCACCACAACAATACAAGGCTGAAGAGCAGCAGGCGGCTGTTATTTTTACATTACTTTACCTTTCTGTTTTCCTCAGTGTCCTCCAGCTTGAGTTTATTTGTTTCATTACTGTTAATGGTTCACAACAGCATATAATGTAGGTTTATTATTGTTGTATCTGTCCAAGGCGCCCCTGACATAAAGCCTTCTTTATGTATACTATGTAATTGTCAAGACAGTTGAACTTCAAACTAAAAACTTTGCTTCTTTGTGAAATGAGTATCATCACCATGTAGTGCCCAGCAGAGTTTTATAACTTTCTGTAATGCATTCCGGTCTAAAGGTGCAAAGTATCCAAACACCCTGTTCCCAAACTCTGTGGAAACATTTGGCACACACAACATATTAAAGTCCTCTGACCTCAGTGAGAATTGTCCATCACATCATTTGAACACAATTTCACAGCTTTGAAAATCATCTTTACAAGAAGTATAATAATGAAGAGATGGAAACAGCAAGTGAAGTGTTGCACAGTGTCAGTAAGAAAAAGTAGCTAGTATGCATGTGGAGCCACAGGAGCTCAGATTTGATGATACGTCCACAGCATCCTGAGCTATGCTTCGACTCCATCACGTTCTAATGTCCTCTGAAAACATTCCTGTTCTCCAGCAGGCACTTTTATAATATAGTTTAGGGTTTTTGTGTTTTACAAACCTAAATAAAGATCTGGTAAAAGATTTGTTGGTACTTGAAGACAACAACCTTTTGTTGTTTTAAACTTTTTCTGTCATTCTAAATGTCAACATGGCAGCACCACTGCTGTCATTGACTCATATTTTTGTTTATTTTTGATATTTTTAACATAAAGTCAGATATTATCTGCAGTTCAGCAGCTTTGTAACGACTGCTGGTCAACATATCATTAACAAGCTACCATCAAACTTAATATTCTTTCTGTTTTCTGACAACAGAGACAACAAAAAACATGTTAATAACAGTTAAACCTCCTGCTCTTTATGATCACTTATATCGTGTCTTAATGTAGCTGAAAGAGTCCCTCCCTTTCTCACTGTTCTCCTTCCCTCAATTTCTCTCTAACAAACACAGCAAGGTAGTTTTGCTGTATTAGTGAAAAATTAACCTTTCCTGACACAAATAACCTTAGCCCATAGAAATTAAAACAGAATAGTGCTGTTCCTCCACCACCCCGATGTCTTTTATCTTGTGGAACACATTGACGAAGCACAGTGTTGCACATCAGCATGGACTGATTTACGTCATCATAAGGGGAAAGTCAAAGAAATTGAATGACGCACATAGTTTTGTATAATCCTCCCTGATGCCTGGGCACTCGTTTGCAGCCTCCACAAATTAAGAATTTACAGTGTGAAGAGAAGTGAGAATTAAGAAATTTTACATGAGAGGGTGTGCTTTAACGTCATTATTGGCACGACAGCAATTCGATCAGGACTGAGGCTTTTGCTCTAACTAATACCTGGAAAGCAATTAGTCAGAGCCTTAGTAACGACCTAGCAACGTCACGTCACTTCACAAACTGAATAAATACCGCACATGAAAACACAAAACTGCTTTGCTAGCACAGTCTTGTACTGACTAAGATATCTGTGTTTAGCGACTCACGGCACAGCTGATGGAGGACATTTCCAACTCCACGGTGTTGAAAAGTCCAAGAGTCAAAATGTTTAGAAAAAAAATCAATGTAACATTTCCAAAATTGACAACATGATTTTATGTAATGGAATATTTAGCTTCAGTCCATATTAGTCTTTAAAAACAAAACATTTTCTCCACGGTCACTGAACTGTTTGATCTCCGACATGCTTCACACAGACGAGGTACACACCTGTATTAATGAGGTACACACCTGTATTAACGAGGCACCCTAACAGCTCCATAAAGAATATTCATCAAACAAAGCTGAAATCCAGATGATTTATTTTATTAAAAGCTGATATTTCCAGGATGTGACAATGTGGAAATTGCAAAGTAATATTTTTAGCGATGAGTCAGGTGTGCGGTCATGCTGACTGGGGCACATTCTAATTGTCTAGTTGACCAATCAGATTGTTTGGTCGGAACTACTTGTTGTATAATCTTTTGTTACTAAAGGCAGTAGGCATATGAGTGATCGAATAAGAGCTTAAAGACAACACCTGTCCATCTTCAGTCTTACAGCCAGATGGCACTGAACCGCCTCCAGGCTGAGGACTCGGCACTCAAAGCATATTCCAAACATTACCAATTTAGTCCTGAGCACGATCCGGAGGAGAGCATTCCTACTGCTGCACATGCGGACTCCATCCTTGCATTTCTCCGACTGGTCCCTATCAAATATTAATATTTCTGTGAGTGCAGAGTAAATGTGGATTATAAAAAGAAAAGGGCAGCAGGACTTAGGAAATGTGCTTGAGAGGACGGCTCAGAGAAATGCACACACTAATCGAAAGACCTGCAGGTCAGCGCAAATAACTTGGAGAAAATGAGAATTTCATTTTTGGTGGTTTTATGAAGCCTTTACTCGGCCCAAACTATAAAAGCATCTCTCTTGCATCATGGGAAATGCACAGCAGGAAATAAAGCTGACGTCTCCTGTTTGAGGGGAAAGGCGGTTGTGAGTCAAAGTTCAGCACTCAGGCGGAACTTTTTATTACTGTTGTTTGTGTTTATTGGTTTTTTTGCTGTCATTACTATTTCATCTTCTTTAATGGGATGTCCAAGGTTGCAAGTAGTCAGCGAGCACAGCTAACAACTGAACATTTGGATATAAAGTGCTAAAAGTCATTAAACTTTGAGTGTCCCATTTTGAGTTTGTAATTGAAAAAAAAAAAGAGTAAATGCAGGTCCATTAGTCAAAAAAAAGCAACAGAAACAGAAGCAGCTCGGGCCCTAAATTTTGGGAAATGAGGGAGAGAACACAAACAGACAGAGTGTCAGCGAAGCACACAAAAACATCCTGGAGTGATGGATGATGACGGTCAGACTGAACAGCAGACATTTATTCTCCTCAGCGGTGCTCGTATATACAACATGTAATAAATAAAGTGTGGAAGGGAAATCTGTTAAAAGAAGAAATATGGTAATGAGATCCAAATTACTCGTACCTTTATGTGAGCTTTTGATTCACAAATAATCAAACAGCCTTGATGTCTTGTCCCCGTTGGCTGCAGTGTTCGATTGCCCCGCGTCCCACTTTGTGTGCGAGGAGATAAGTGCAGCCCACTCTTTTAACAAATGCAGCTCGAGCTGTTTGCACGTGGCTATCTGTGAGGCAGGTGGGCAGGGGGAGCTTTGACTTTGTAAGCCATATTCAAACAGAGAGGGGATTACATCTGTTCTTCCGGCGCCAGAGAAGCATCCCGCTGAGCCCAGAGGCTTATTTAACACAGGTTCGACATCGCCGACACATCTGTACCGCGGCAGAATGGACAGAGATAAGAGGAGGTGAGGTGGGTGGTTGGGGGTGGGGTGATACTGAGCCGATCAGATATGGAAATGTGGGAAGATGTGCTGAAGCAAAAAAAAACAGATGAAACGGGGCTGTGACTGACAGTGGATGTTGGGAAGACGGCGACTGTAGAGGAAGAAAGTGAGACATAGGCAGAAAAAGGGAGAGTGAAAAGAAACAGTGCTTGTGTTAGATAATAAAATGTATTTGTCATGATCAACTCAAGTGTATATAGATGCATCACACAACCAGCAGTCACCAGTTATCAGCAGTAATTCACTCAATGAAAAAGTATTGTTTTTTTAGTTGTATTAATAACCTTGACATTTAAACGTCTTATATTTGGGGTGCACCCATAATTCCTCCAGTGTATTAAAAGACAAACTATAAAGTCCTGAGCTTTGTATTGTAAATATTTTAGGTCATCTTCAATAACTGAAACCAGAAATATGCACCATTATCTATGATATTTTTCACAGGTTTCCGCTGTAAACCTAAAAATGTCTCCACTGGCAAAGCGTCCCCTGGTGTACAATCTTACGGAAGCTGTAAGACTGTGTTATGAGGGGGATGCTGACCCACCGTGCATAGTAGAAAGAGATGCAGGCATTGACAGTTCAAGGTGTTCAGCTCACATCACATCATCACCATCAGTAAACAGTGGGACCTGCCCGGCTCTCACTGCCTAGAGAGGCAGTTCACCAAAGAGTCAGTCAGTCATAATACAGGTTTTCAAAAAAATTGCGGTGAAAGTTGCAGTGCTTTTTACATTTTTGTTGCGATTTTATTGCGGAAGGAAGTAAAAGTTGCGACAGTCACGCCAGGGGCGAGGGGGCACCGTCCCTGGGGGCGAGCCCCGGAGAGGGCGCAGCAAGCACTAAGTCCATGGCCCCGGGAAGCGGTGGGGTCCGGGCGGGCGGGCGCTGTAAAGCTAAGACAAAACAATTTTTAGTAAATCAGTTCCATGATATTTTAGTTTACGAGTCCTGGTTTACTTGTATTAAAGATGAATGAACCAGAACAAACCCAGTAATAATAAAGACCAATGGTCACAGCAGTGCTAGCAAGAGGTATTGTAAAAAGGTTGGGTAGGACTGCTTTCTGGATTCAAGTCTGTTCAAGGTCCTCTTTGGATACATGAAGAAGACTCCAAAGCTCCAA
>NC_040011.1:4487378-4499083 GCF_000972845.2 Larimichthys crocea | reverse complement strand
TGTTCAGCTCACATCACATCATCACCATCAGTAAACAGTGGGACCTGCCCGGCTCTCACTGCCTAGAGAGGCTATTTTCCAGCCAGAGTCAGTCAGTCATAATACAGTCCCACCAGGATTTCGTGGGCCTTTTCTGAAATAGTTGCGGCCTAAAATGCCTGATGTTGCATGAGGTTTTCAAAAAAATTGCGGTTAAAGTTGTGGTGCTTTTTACATTTTTGTTGCGATTTTATTGCGGGAGGAAGTAAAAGTTGCGATATGTTGCGGTTCGACAGTCGCGCAGGGGGCGAGGGGGCCCCGTCCCTGGAGAGGGCGCAGCAAGCACTAAGTCCATGGCCCCGGGAAGCGGCGAGGTGCGGGCGGGAGGGCGCTGTACCTTGGCCCCTGAGCCGGTCACGGCGCAACGCCATGGACGAAATGCGCCGGTTGAATCAGTAGAAGTGCATCTCGTCGATTTGATTGCGGATTAGGTCTTTTTAAAAATATAGTGAAAAGATGTGTAGCTAACTGAATCTGAGGACTTGACATAGAATTGCAATTACCCTACCAATGGACCATGCCGACCTGAACTGGCGTGAGAGTTCAAGGACGATACTCACAGGTGATGTATGAAGCCCTAATCTTGTCAATACCAAGATCATCCTCTGTCCTATTCCCCAAGCATTGACACTCATCCACACCCAAGAAAAATGGAGTATTTTTTTCACATATTTCTCTGGCATGTTTATGGTATTCATTGTGTACTATAGAAATCAAATGACCTCACACAGCTTGTGCGTTTGCACTTCATGGGTTGACGTATGAGGCCTAGGAACATTCATTGTCCTGTTTTATTGCGATGCGGAGAGAGAAAAAAGTCGAAGAAGGGTGGCGAAAACCCAAACTCAGGAATATGGGAGAGAACTATGTTTGACATCTCTATCTACTGTGTATCTCAAGATCAGAGTTTTTTTTCACTGTGAGGAGGTGAATTAGAGAATAAATGGCAGGGTGAGAGGGAGAAACCTGAGAGAAAAATATTGCAAAAATGTACCTCTCATAAAATTTTGATGTGCATCCTTGAAGTTTTCTTCGATTAAGTAATCCATTGACGGACTCTATGTACGTATAGGTGGTACAGCAACCATCCATTCATACCTATACCCACTATCCTTTGCAAGGTCGAGAGGTGGTGACTACCCTGGTCGCCAGTTCATCACAGGACTGACAGATAAAAACAAACCTGCCATTTTTTAGGACTGTGTGTGGAGAGGAAGCCAGAGCACCTCATGCAGAACCTTTGCAGCCATGGCTGAGAACATGCAAACTCCACACAAAAAGCCTGGCAAGTTTGACCCCAGCAGGTACTTGCTGTGAGGCGACACTGCTGAACACTGCACCATGCCATCCACATGACAAACAGCTAGAAACGCTAATTAGCTAACTCTGCATACTTCTAATGGTACCAATGTGGTAAACAAGGGGATCAAGTGTATTAAACTCCGAGAATCCTTCGCAACCTACTATGGGAATTATCCCAAGACAAGGAAGTATTAAAGGAATTACAAAAACCATGACATTTTTTTTTTTTTAAATCACCAGGCTTCCGAAAGGCTATCCACAGACTTTGACTCAAAACTATTCAATTTATCCAGGTTGTGGGGAAGAACACTGACGCTTTTGCCAAGAAAAAGTTGGAGATCAGTCTTTCCAACTTTCAAAGGTTAGGAACTAAGCAGACATTGTGGGGGCCAGAACTATCAAGATCTAAAATTTTCGATATAGACATAATTAGTCCATTTTTAAATTTTTTAACTTCTGAAAAAAAACCTAGTAATGTTTAGTTCTATCTCTGAAAAACTCCCCATTGATAATTAAATACTTAACCAGAAAATGCTCCTTCAGATCTCAACCAAGGAGGCGTTCATTACACAATGCAGTCCTGATTGGGGGGAAAATAATCAAAATAATCAATCGCAATTCTTCAATCAAGCTTGAGTGAAAAATGTTCTGTTTTGCTACTTATTTTTACTTACCATTATACACCCTCAAGTTAACGTCCTGGGCCACTTTGATTTCCCAGGTCAGTCATAAATCACTATCAGCGATTATCACGAATAGGTAAGCCTGTAAGTATTTACACAGCTTGTTCCACGGAGTGTGAGCATTTATGTGGGAAACATAAAAACCAGTCCTCCCGTCCCCCTCAATTGTTGACCAGCTGGAATGGGGAGTGCATTTTGATGCAGTGGAGATGCAGCTTCTCCCATGACCTGTCAGGCATGGGGTCCAGCCCAAACAAGAGCAAGGACTGACGGGAGGGAAATCCGTTTGATGTGTCCGCCGTAGGGGCACATGGCGCCGACGGCCTGGTCCAAAACTGGAGCTCTGTTGTTTGTTTGTTTGCGTTTTGATTCCCCACCCAAGGATGAAAGACCCTGTGGGCCGATCTCAGTTTCATAGGGCAGACTTTATTTAAACACTTCTGCCTGCAAGACTAGACCCCCTCGCCTGCAGTAGTGGCCAATTAGAATCAAGGTAGGCCTTCTGACATGTTGAAAGGACGGAATGTGTGAGGGTTGGTCAAACACGGATTAGGAGGTAGTGTTGGGGTGGTGACAGGCTGATGTCACACGATGTGGCGGATAGGATTTTAAAACACATGGCTACCTTTGCCACCAGCGACCGGAAACCTTTCCACTTTCTCCAGGCTCATGGATAATGTACCTAATTTCATGTTTCTCTGTCTTATTTGTTCTTTCGGTTCTTCTCCTTCCATTCTCATGGTTGACTCTGTTGTTGAATTCATAGGCTCAATTCTTTGCTTTGTTGTACTTTTGGGTTGTTATTTGGATAATGTCTCAAATTCACAAGTTAATTAACTTCACATTGGACCCTGAGCCAATTAGAACTGAACAAGTCTCTCCAACAGCCAAAACTCTGTATTCTACCCAGGGCTGCATGTATTAATAAGAGAGTTTGATTGATGTATAGGTGGCATTGTGGTAAGGAAAAAAGGATCATTTCCAATCTTCTGAGAGTACATCACAGCAAGATCACAGTTTGATAGTTTGCGTTTCTTGATCATTGAAAGGGAGAGGGTGGAATATTTGGCTAGGGATGGAAGAGACAATTATTTCATTTAGCATCAGGTATTCTCACCACATGTGTGTAAAAATACTAATACTCATAATTCCATTAGTGCTGATATAGATTTGTATTGAAATGATGCAACTATTTCTACATGTAGTTTGAAAACCACACACAAGGATCAACCATTTATGCATATTGTAGCCGAAAACTGACGTACAGTAGCTGGTATAATAAACCTGAATCTTGTTAGATAGATGTCATGCAAACAGGAAAGAGTGATCAGATGATTTTGGGACTCATGTAGTGTGATCAGGCTTAAAGAGCATTATAAAAGTATAATATTTTTCTAAACATTATAGTGTTAATCTAAAAAAGGCATACAATAATCAGCAAAAATGTTACAAGTAATGGAGTAAAGGTCCATTAGGATTGGAAAATGTGTGCGAGTACCCATGACTAATGCCAAACCCCTAAAATGCCATCTGATAACTGGGGTTTCTGCTAATGTGACCTTCTATCCATGTTTCCAACATACAGTCTAACCCACTCTGTCTGGATGCTGTGTTTGAAACATTTGACTATACTTGGAAAATTCCTCATCATTATTTTCTATTAAGAATTTAAAATAGCAAAACCTGTACAATTTACTGGCAAAACCGGCATTAGAAGTGTAAAGACCCAACCCCAAGAGTGATGCTGGAAATACTGTTATGTCACCAGGCTTTTTGTTAGAAATCACAATGATAAGGTGCCATGGATGAATCAATAGACGTTTCCTGCTGCAACTCTCTCTTTTTAAGGTTTTTTTTTTTGTTGTTGTTGCTGTTGGTGTTTACTGGCATAACCAATGAAGAGAAAACCACCCTCACCAACAGACTGACAAGAACCTCCCCAACTGTTTGTGTGACTTCTTCAGCCCAAGATCAGATTGAGTTTGGTAATATGGCTTTAAGCAGTTACAATGTCATTACTGCTGTGGACTTTGATGCCATGATAGTGAGATCTCTGATGTCTGTGAGAACCCGTTTGAAATTTGGAAGAGACTCTGGCTTGAATAACCTAGAGAGTGAGTTCATCCCAAAATCTGACATAAAGAGGAGGAATAGATACAGATCTTTAATGTGGAGGCCTTCTTGCCGCTGGACCTTTGATCAACATGCTGAACCAACATTGATTTATTTCCATACCATATGAAAAATGCAAAAGATGGAGTGCTCTATACGGGTGCCAGAATCCCCCCCATTGTTCAAGATCATCCGGTCTGACAGGTCCAACAGTCCAACATAAATAGAGATGGGCATACAGTAGAGACCACTGAGACAGCTCCTTCTGACAATCAAGTGTAGTCTGTATGCACCCACAGAGTTTTATATCATCTATATGGTTACATTTACATTCTTCTTATTTTGCATCTATAAATGGGAAAAGTATTTCTGAATTCTAATGCATGTTTCAAGTTTGGAGGTGAGTAAAATAATCATATACAAGGTGAGTAGGTTTGGTTTGGTTTAGGAAGAGAGGGAGACACAAGAAAGTCACTCGTTTCATGAGCCCTGTAATTTTTACAACAAACCAACTAAACAAACGCTTTGTTGCAGAGCAAAAACAGTCATGGAGCACTCACTGTTGCTCCTGAAGCTTACTGTGAGTGCATGTTTAATGACTGACAGTAGTCCTTGTAAGCATACCAACATTTTTAAGGTAGGCACGTCTGTCCATCACAGCGGACATTACGCTATCACACACTTCAAACAGCAGCCATCTTGAGCTCGTCGGCAACCGACCCCTTAAAAATGCAGATGAATGTTCATGCCCATTCCGCGCATATTAATCTTGTGATTGGCGCATTGTTAATGGTGGCCGTTTCATTATGTGAAGAACAACCTGCTGGAGCTCTCGTGGCCTCTCCTCCTTTGTCCCGATGTGGGTGTGTGTGTGTTTTTTTTTCTCTCTGCGCTCACATTGGCAACTGTATCATTTAATGAGATCAGACTTCTTAGGAGGGAGGCCCCTCCAACCTCCCCAGGTCTTTTAAACGCAAACGCTTCAATTGCCACGGCGGATGGCACAGATTGGAGTGTTGGGTACAGAAAGAGAAAAAGAGAAAAGGAGGATGGTGATGTTAATGAAGCTCGAGTGCTCAGGTAAGACATTTGTTGAACAAATCTTTATGTTCATGTCTGAACTGTCAACTCCTGTTACAGTACAGTATGTATGTATGGATGCAAGGGTACATGATGTGTGTATGAATTTACAAGTACAAACTCCCTAATAGAGTTCCTGGAGAGGCTTTTCTGTCTTTTGGCAATAAATAAAATTCTGTGTCTGAAAGGTTGTCATGGCAACAACATGAGGAAAACGTCTGCCATGTCACTAGGCGATGGTTCCCATGAAGCTTCTGCTGTGTAAAGTGCAGACACATCTGCGTGAAACGAATACTGTATGAAGCTCACACGCATCAATATATTATTCTTCAGAAAGTCGAGGGTACAGTAGGGACATTTTTACCCTTTGTTATTTACCTCAGGATCATGACCCAGCATCCATAAACGCTGAGTCCACTAAATGCGCTGCATAAATATATTACCCTGATGCTGCGATTACATCTGCTTAGCTCAGGCCTGAAGTCCTGGAAAATCAGCCTCGGCAGCGCGTGAAGTGTGAGTGCCGTTGGTTTTAAACTCGGTGACAAACACACTGCAAGTGCTGCTTTTGAGTCAGATCGACAACAAGCTTGGCAGCTTGGAGACCAGCCTGAGAAAAAGAAAAAAAAAGTAAAAAAAAAAAAAAGCCTGGTGTGGCTCGTTTGCAGACAGCAGTGCTGATTTTGGCCCGGGGGAACATTGTCCAAACACGGTCAGAACAGGGTCGTCCATTTGAAGCTTTTGCTCTTGGACAAAACTGTGTTCTGTTTTTATCCTCTTAATCTTTTCAAAGCGTGGTTTCTGAAATGACTTGGCAGGTTTTCACTATTACAGTAGGGCTCACTTCAACACGACATCATCGGTGTAAACTTAAAGGGAAACACTGCTGAATTCACCATTGCCAACAGCTATTGATTCTGTGACAGGACTCACGACATGCCAACACTGTAATATGTTTACACAGCTATGTCTTACTGAGGATAATCTGTTTTAAGTTTAATCGATTGTGATAAATATCTTAACATGAATTAACGGAATTTTTACATGATATCCTAAAACTGATATTAAACGGACCAAAATGTATATGGTACTTTCATTCTTAGCCGCTAATGTCGGCATGTTGTATTAAGGAATTTATTGTATAATCGCTCCACATCTGTGTAAGCGATGCTTAACTGTATCACCAAACTAACATTTATATCCAACTCATATGCATTACAAAAACCTCTAGGGGGAAATACTCAGATTAGGCCGCTATCAACTGCATATCAAGCAAATTGAAACTGAGTCATCATTACTTGGAAATATGAAACGCAGCAGAACAAACACACATTACTGACATCACATTGAAATCAGGAGATAATAATTCAGGTCGGAATCTAACATTTTTATCCTGGTAACAATATCACATAACAATATCGTGTTATTTTACAGAGCATTTAACTGCACTTTCTTCTTTTCTTTTTTGAGTCCCCTCATTTTATTTAGCTTTTTAACACTAGTCTGTCACTACCAATTCCCATGGCCAGCCCGGGTCTGTTCGAAATGATATGGTGAAGCAGATTGGGCAAGTTTAGCTTGGAGCCCCAGGGAAACAAATAGTGCTCTTTAGCTGCTAAATGCTCCCACATCTTTACATTTTCCTGTCTGCTGTTCGGTGAACAGTCACCGTCCACAGCAGCCTGCTGAGACGATGCTCGGACACAAAGAGAGACAGTTAAGCCTGGCAGATATAATATAGTACATATAAGAGAGAGATGAGGCAACTTTGGTCTGTCTTAAGTAAGTTCAGACAAGAAAAACTTTAGTGACAACAGTAAAGAACACTGGGCAAATTAAAAGATGCCTATAAAGTGACTTTATAGGAGCGCTGCATTCAGCACCACAACAATACAAGGCTGAAGAGCAGAAGGCGCTGTTATTTTTACATTACTTTACCTTTCTGTTTTCCTCATGTCCTCAGCTTGAGTTTATTGTTTCATTACTGTTAATGGTTCACAACAGCATATAATGTAGGTTATTATTGTTGTATCTGTCCAAAGCGCCCCTGACATAAGCCTTCTTTATGTTTACTATGTAATTGTCAAGACAGTTGAACTTCAAACTAAAAACTTTGCTTTCTTGTGAAATGGTCATCACCATGTATACCCAGCAGAGTTTTATAACTTTCTGTAATGCATTCCGGTCTAAAGGAGCAAAGTATCCAAAAATCTGTGGAAACATTTGGCACACCACCAACATATTAAAGTCCTCTGACTCTCAGTGAGAATTGTCATCACATCATTTGAACACATTTCACAGCTTTGAAAATCATCTTTACAAGAAGTATAATAATGAAGAGATGGAAACAGCAAGTGAGTGGTTGCACAGTGTCAGTAAGAAAAAGTAGCTAGTATGCATGTGGAGCCACAGGAGCTCAGATTTGATGTACGTCCACAGCATCCTGAGCTATGCTCGACTCCATCACGTTAATGTCCTCTGAAAACATTCCTGTTCTCCAGCAGGCACTTTTATTATATAGTTTAGGGTTTTTGTGTTTACAAACCTAAATAAAGATCTGGTAAAAGATTTGTTGGTACTTGAAACAACAAACCTTTTGTTGTTTTTAACTTTTTCTGTCATTATAATGTCAACATGGCAGCACACTGCTGTCATTGACTCTATTTTTGTTTATTTTTGATATTTTAACATAAAGTCAGTATTATCTGCAGTTCAGCAGCTTTGTAACGACTGCTGGTCAACTATCATAACAAGCTACCATCAAACTTAATATTCTTTCTGTTTCTGACAACAGAGAAAAGAAAAAACATGTTAATAAAACGTTAAACCTCCTGCTCTTTATGATCACTTATATCGTGTCTTAATGTAGCTGAAAGAGTCCCTCCCTTTCTCCACTGTTCTCCTTCCCTCAATTTCTCTCCAACAACACAGCAAGGTAGTTTGCTTGTTAGTGAAAATTAACCTTTCCTGACACAAATAACCTTAGCCCATAGAAATTAAAACAGATAGTGCTGTTCCTCCACCACCCCGATGTCTTTTATCTTGTGGAACACTTGACGAAGCACAGTGTTGCACATCAGCATGGACTGATTTACGTCATCATAAGGGGAAAGTCAAAGAAATTGAATGACGCACATGTTTTGTATAATCCTCCCTGATGCCGGGCACTCGTTTGCAGCCTCCACAAATTAAGATTTACAGTGAAGAGAAGTGAGAATTAAGAAATTTTACATGAGAGGGTGTGCTTTAACGTCATTATTGGCACGACAGCAATTCGATCAGGACTGAGGCTTTTGCTCTAACTAATACCTGGAAAGCAATTAGTCAGAGCCTTAGTAAGACCTAGCAACGTCACGTCACTTCACAACTGAATAAATACGCGCACATGAAAACACAAAACTGCTTTGCTAGCACAGTGTACTGACTAAGATATCTGTTTAGCGACTCACGCACACGCTGATGGAGGACATTCCAACTCCACGGTGTTGAAAAGTCCAAGAGTCAAAATGTTTGAAAAAAAAATCAATGTAACATTTCCAAAATTGACAACATGATTTTATGTAATGGAATATTTGCTTCAGTCCATATTAGTCTTTAAAACAAAACATTTTCTCCCCGGTCACTGAACTGTTTGATCTCCGACATGCTTCACACAGAGAGAGGCACACACCTGTATTAATGAGGTAACAACACCTGTATTAATGAGGTCACCACACCTGTATTAACGAGGTACACACCTGTATTAAACGAGGTACACACCTGATTAATCGAGGGTACACACCTGTATTATGGAGGTACACACTGTTATTACGAGGTACACAACCTGTATTAAGCGGTACACACCTGTATTAATGAGGTACCACACCTGTATTAACGAGGTACACACCTGTATTAATGAGGACACACCTGTATTAAGGGTACACAACTGTATTAACGAGGCCACCCTAACAACTCCATAAAGATATTCATCAAACAAAGCTGAAATCCAGATGATTTATTTTATTAAAAACTGATATTTCAGGATGTGACAATGTGGAAATTGCAAAGTAATATTTTTAGCGATGACGTCAGGTGTGCGGTCATGCTGACTGGGGCACATTCTAATGTCTAGTTGACCAATCAATTGTTTGGTCGGAACTACTTGTTGTATAATCTTTTGTTACTAAAGGCAGTGGCATATGGTGATCGTAAGAGCTAAAGACAACACCTGTCCCTCTTCAGTCTTACAGCCAGATGGCACTGAACCGCCTCCAGGCTGAGGACTCGGCACTCAAAGCATATTCCAAACATTACCAATTTAGTCTGAGCACGATCCGGAGGAGAGCATTCCTACTGGCACATGCGGACTCCATCCTTGCATTTCTCCCAACTGGGCCTATAAATATTATATTTCTGTGAGTGCGAGTAAATGTGGATTATAAAAAGAAAGGGCAGCAGGACTTAGGAAAAGGCGAGAGGACGGCTCAGAGAATGAACACTAAAACAAGCCTGCAGGTCAGCGCAAATAACTTGGAGAAAATGAGAATTTCATTTTTGGTGGTTTATGAAGCTTTACTCGGCCCAACTATAAAAGCATCTCTCTTGCATCATGGGAAATGCAGCAGGAAATAAAGCTGAATCTCCTGTTTGAGGGGAAAGGCGGTTGTGAGTCAAGTTCAGCACTCAGGCGGAACTTTTTATTACTGTTGTTTGTGTTTATTGGTTTTTCTTGTCATTACTATTCATCTTCTTTAATGGGATGTCCAAGGTTGCAAGTAGTCAGCGAGCACAGCTAACAACTGAACATTTGGATATAAAGTGCTAAAAGTCATTAAACTTTGAGTGTCCCATTTTGAGTTTGTAATTGAAAAAAAAAAAGAGTAAATGCGGTCCATTAGTCAAAAAAAAAGCAACAGAAACAGAAAGCAGCTCGGGCCCTAATTTTGGGAAATGAGGGAGAGAACACAAACAGACAGAGTGTCAGCGAAGCACACAAAAACATCCTGAGTGATGGATGATGACGGTCAGACTGAACAGCAGACTTTATTCTCCTCCAGCGGTGCTGCTATTACAACATGTAATAAATAAAGTGTGGAAGGGAAATCTGTTAAAAGAAAAAATATGGTAATGAGATCCAAATTACCGTCCTTTATGTGAGCTTTTGATTCACAAATAATCAAACAGCCTTGATGTCTTGTCCCCGTTGGCTGCAGTGTTCGATTGCCCCGCGTCCCACCTTGTGTGCGAGGAGATAGTGCAGCCCACTTTTTAACAAATGCAGCTCGAGCTGTTGCACTGGCTATCTGTGAGGCAGGTGGGCAGGGGGAGCTTTGACTTTGTAAGCCATATTCAAACAGAGAGGGGATTACATCTGTTCTTCCGGCGCCAGAGAAGCATCCCGCTGAGCCCAGAGGCTTATTTAACACAGGTTCGACATCGCCGACACCATCTGTACCGCGCGGCAGAATGGACAGAGTAAGAGGAGGTGAGGTGGGTGGTTGGGGGTGGGGATCTGAGCCGATCGATATGGAAATGTGGGAAGATGTGCTGAAGCAAAAAAAACAGATGAAACAGGGCTGTGACTGACAGGGATGTTGGGAAGACGGCGACTGTAGAGGAAGAAGTGAGACATAGGCAGAAAAGAGAGTGAAAAGAAACAGTGCTTGTGTTAGATATAAAATGTATTTGTCATGATCAATCAAGGATATAGATGCATCACACAACCAGCAGTCACCAGTTATCAGCAGTAATTCACTCAATGAAAATTGTTTTTTTAGTTGTATTAATAACCTTGACATTTAAACGACTAAATTTGGGGTGCGCCCATAATTCCTCCAGTGTATTAAAAGACAAACTTAAAGTCCTGAGCTTTGTATTGTAGATATTTTATGGTCATCTTCAATAACTGAACCAGAAATATGCACCATTATCTATGATATTTTTCACAGGTTTCCGCTGTAAACCTAAAAATGTCTCCACTGGCAAAGCGTCCCCTGGTTACAATCTTAGGAAGCTGTAAGACTGTGTTGTGAGGGGGATGCTGACCCACCGTGCATAGTGGAAAGAGATGAGACATTGACAGTTCAAGTGTTCAGCTCACATCAACTCATCACCATCAGTAAACAGTGGGACCTGCCCGGCTCTCACTGCCTAGAGAGGCATTTTCCACCGAGTCAGTCAGTCATAAACGTCCACAGGATTCGTGGCCTTTTCTGAAAAGTTGGCCTAAATCCTGATGTTGCATGAGTTTTCAAAAAAATTGCGGTAAGTGTGCAGTGCTTTTACATTTTTGTTGCGATTTTATTGCGGGAGGAAGTAAAAGTTGCGATATGTGCGGTTCGACCGTCGCCATGGGGCGAGGGGCCCCGTCCGGAGAGGGCGCAGCAAGCACTAAGTCCATGGCCCGGGAGCGGCGAGGTGCGGGGGGCGGGGCGCTGTGGCGGCCCCCCCCCCACCCCACGGAGGAAATGCCCCGGCGGGCCAGCCAGCGCCCGGGAGAGGTCCTACGTG
>NC_040011.1:4012556-4120572 GCF_000972845.2 Larimichthys crocea | reverse complement strand
TTTTGAGTCCATAGGTGTGTTCATGCTGACAATTATGTCAAAATGTAGTGTACTGTGAGTACACAGATGGTGCACCATAACGGAAAGCTGGACACTTCTTGCCCTTAGTGGTCACCATTTTGGATGTGGAAGGGAGGGCACCACCAGCACTGTAAAAATAGCAGCCGAGGAAGCTGCTGAAGCTGAACTGACTGCATTAAATATTACAATATACATAAGATGTATATTGTAATATTAAGTTGTACATATGTTTTATGTTCATATCAAATGTTGGCGATAATGCTACACTTGCTTGCAATTCATCAACGAAAACAAATCGGTAAAATATTGAGATTGTCATTTCTGGAAAGTGCAAAATGGCTGTACTTGAACTGAGACAACACAACCTAGCGCACGATGCCAGGAAGTACCGTATTTTTCGGATTATAAGACGCAGTTTTTTTTATAGTTTGGCCGGGGGTGCGACTTATACTCTGAAAAATCAGAAAATCATATTCTGCAGATTACAAGCTGCAAGTAGTGAAATATGCAGCCGAAAACGGTAATAGAACAGCAAAAAGACAGTTCGGAGTTAGCGAGAAACTTGTAAGGGACTGGCGAAAAGCGGAGGTTACTCTTACTGAAATGAAGAAAAGAAAAAATGCTAATCGCGGGCTAAAAGAGGCTGGAATAATTGGAACTGCAACTGACGATGAGTCTGATGTAAGCGACGTAGAAGAGGAAGCGGCGCATCGTCTACTTCCGGAGTTGGGGGAGTTGTTTAAAAGTGACACCGAGGATGAAGATTTCATTGGATTTAGTGATTTGGAGTGACACTGATGGTTTGGTAAACTTGTTAGCATGTTCTTTATGCTATAGTTATCTGAATGTTACGTTAACATACCAGGCACGTTCTCAGTTCGTTGTTTATGCTTCATGTAACGTTAGCATACCGTACACTTATTCAGCCTGTTATTCTCTATTTTATTTTTATTTTAAATTGCCTTTCAAGATGACATGTCTGTTCTTGGTGTTGGATTTTATCAAATAAATTTCCCCCCAAAAATGCGACTTATATATGTTTTTTCCTTCTTTATTATGCATTTTTTCGCTGGTGCGACTTATACTCCGGAAAATACGGTACATAAAGTACACAGTGTACTCCACAGAAGTGTGCCAACAAATTTTCCAAATTAAAACACAGCATTATTGTTTGCTTCCCATGTTTGTAAATAGACAAAAGACATTTTTTTTTTTTTTTTTTATAAATAAAGCGGGACGACAAGGATATTCACATCCAGGCCTATTGTACATCCACAGTCTGGCATATCAAGTCCAAAAAACATCTTATGACAATTTAAGGACAAACCAAGACTCCACTATACAGACCTCTACAGCCTCTCTTGTGTGGCTTGGTTGTTCATCTTTGAAATCATATGGCAGCTGATTCTGATTGGGCAATTACAGCTTTAACAATACGCACCACAATTACAGAGCAATATGCACAAGTCCTAATCGTTTAGCTTCATTTAATCCGACAAGCTGGCAACAATGGAGAAAACTCACTCAACGTCTCTATTAGGGAGGGTCTCAAGTTGGTTTCCCTCTCCAGTGCTCTATCTCTACCAGTCAGGTGGGAAGAGAACAATAGCTTTCTTGATTGAGGACCTAAACCCCAAATAGGTTGGCTGGCTGAGGAGAAAAGGGATAATGAGGATTTAATTGTGGCGTTTTGGACAAATCCCAAAGGTGTAGTGGCCCGGCATGCCCACCCTCCAACTGAAGAATCTCTAGTTTGATCTCCATATACAGTTGTTGTCATACTAAAGTGTCCTTATGCTGAGAACAGCCCGAAAGATTATCAGGTAGTTGTCATGTTTAAGTGTCCTTATGCTGACAACAGACTGTAAGATTATTAAAATTTAGAAAGATTAGACATCACACACATATGGACTGCTTCCACCACATATTTTTAGTCTAGACAGTCACGAGAGAGTACACATTGAGCGTCTGAGTGAATACTCTCACAATGAACAGGTAAATCCTCCATGAATACAAATCCTTGTGTGTCCCATTCATTCATTTACCTTTTTTTCTGGATTAACTTTTTTGCCACATTGTTTCTGTGCTGACTGTCTGTCTGGTCTGATGGTCTTCCTACTGCCAAAATGAAGAAACCTTGTGCTCTTAAATACATGAAAATGTTTTTTTCTTACATCTGATGTTTTTTAAAAGGAATGCCAGTTGTTTATTCAGTACCAATGTCACCCGTCTAGACCTTGCACACTGATTCTTTCTCCATCCTTGGGAACAACAATTTAAAAATAGTATGCTATTAGCTTTGTGAAAACCCAACAACAGCCAAGACAATTCATTATTCTCTGTACAGAAATGATATTTCTGCTTCATAGTCAGATGAGTTTGAACACCAGAGCTGTCCATCACTGTGTCCATCAGAGTTCCAGAGGTGGTAGGTCTATTGAAGAGAAACACACAGACACACACATAAACTTGCCACCACAGATGGGAGAGGAACATACAATTGTTGTAAATAAAGGGCACACCAATCATCGTCTGATTGCTTTGATTTGATGTTGGACTGTAGGGTCGAGTGACGAGAAGTTAAGTGGGAGTCTGCAATGAATCCCGGAGGAAAAAAAACAATAAGATCACTGTCACTCATAGCACTTTTACTGTGTATTTCATTCAAAATATTCCTCATGAAACATTATTGATCAGAAGGCAAAATTTTAGACTTTTTGAAGAGTGATGCCTGGAGAGATGCAGAGATATGAAAGTGTACTCCTGAGTACACCATGACGTCATGGTTGGGCGATACCACAGGTGCAACAAAGTACACTTCTGACCACTCTTAACAACAACCATTAGTGATGCACAATGTGGTCAGAGCTGTAGAAAACTTTCAGCAACATACTGCCTTTCAGCCTGGTGTTAATCTGCTCTTAAAATGTTGAACACTGTATATTTGGTCTCTAGACTATCAACAGCATCTGACCCAGACTGGAATGGACTCTGCTGCAGTAGTTCCAGACAAATGTTCAACTCAGTCTCATTAGTCATGATGCACAAATCAGAACTATAATCATTCCAACAATCATAATGTGTGTCTTTAGAAACTGAAACTCTCACCTACACTCATTTTAAACCACTTTAACATCAGATAAATACCTAATGTCAGGCTCAGGGTGGAGGCTGGGAACGGGGTTCAAGTTCAAACCAAACAAGGGGGTCGGAAGTCCCCCAAAAATAGAGGGCTTGTTTGTAAGCCATACCTTTTCAATCATCAGCAATTTGCCACATATGGTAATTCAGTTCTGGCAAAGAGTAACAACAGTTAAAGGTTTTGCAGGGGTTGCAGCTGTGTTTGAAGGGAATGTGTTTGCGTCTCTCATGTTCTCTCTCAGTTTCTGTGTAGTCCACAATCTGACCCCATTTATTCCCATTTTGCTCCCACTTCCTTTACTCTCCACTCCACTTTCTTTCTCATGTTGCTTTTCTCTGCCCACTAATTCAAATATACCATCTGTTTTTCTCTCGCTTTCATTTTCTATGATCTCCCGTTTAATCCTTTTTTTTTATAGTACCAACACACTTTTAAATATATGTACAAAAATGTATATTGTTATTAATCTAATCAAATAATCTGAAATGATGTGTGCTTCACTGGTTTATGTCCTGATCTCCCTCTGTATCTTGTTGCTACATTTTGACATTACTGGTGCCTTTTTTTAGTTCACAGTTGATAAAAAAACATAAAATATTGAATCTGCAATCATCATGTAATGTTAGAATTTGAAGTATCAAGTGCAACAGGCCTTGTGTAGATTAGCAGAGGGGGCTTATTCAGAAACACATTGTCTGTGTAATTGCTGACTTAAAATTCAAATTCTTTAACTTCAGCTTGTTAGAAGCAATGGAGACAACAGAAATTAAAGGAACAGAGCATATTTCATGAGGCAAAGAGCAGATGGGAGAGGAAAACAAGGCTGGTAAGCGGGGTTAAGCAAGTATAAACTGTAGGAAATAGCATGGCTAACGGGCAACACCATTTTACAGGCTAATAATTATAATGTTTCCAAATTATCCCACACCCCCTTTTAGGATATATGATTATGTGAGATATGTGTCGTTTAAAATCGATATGATCAATTTGTTTTCGTTTACACTTTGGCTTCCTCTGGGATTCACACATCCAAACATTCACAGATGAAATGTTGGAAATGTTTTGCTATCGAGCTCCACTGTAGCTGCCAGAGATAAGAAGCACCCTGAACATGATGTGGCTCAATGTCATTTATACTGGCCTGTTATTCACAAGAGTCGCAACATGGGCTGCAATGTAATCCTTTGGGGAAACTGCACACTCCCGCACAGTCCTCTGAAAGAGCTTGATTTTGCAGCTGATAGGTTTGCGTTGTTGTTATAAGAGTCTAACAACATTATGGAAAACACTGTACACAGATAAATAGAGATAGATCTTTATATTAAAGAGTAAGATAATTTTTGTGCAATACCACCAGACTCCATAAAAAAAAGTAATTTTACCTAGCAGGAATTGTCCCCTTTAGTCATTTAGACACAAAAACATGCAAATATGAAACATGTTTATCTTTAACGTGGTCAGAAATGAAAGGTACACATCCATCAGTAGTTTTAGGGTTTGTTTATAACAAAACGGAGCGAATTTTAACAAAAGGAAGTCAGAGGAGAAAAAAAGGAAAAAGAAGAAAGAAGAGGAAAGGATAGAAGCCAAAAAAAAAAAGAAAAAAAAAAAGGCAGACCATATTGTAACATCTGGGAACCCATGTTGAAACAATGCACCCCCACCCCCAACACTCCCTCCCTCTGGACCATTAGGAGACTGATGAGTGAACAGTTAGCTGGATCAACTCAGCATGTCTGGTTCTCCGGCTAGCTCTTTAATCATTCCTTATCTCTGACGACAAGACCACATTTCAGTCTCTCTCTCTCTCTCTCTCTCTCTCTCTCTCTCTCTCTCCCCCTCTCTCTCTTACATCCATCTCACCCCCCTCCACCTGGATGTTGCTCCTGGGTGGTGCTCTGTTTTGTTTTGAGGCACAGAACAACACAGTTTGCAGTGCCATTGTGCGTTGTGTCTGGAAACAGAGGACTGCCAAAATGCCAGGGAGTGATGGATGCTGGGTAAATATAGGAGCTGGCTCCTGATTTGCTGGGTCTGAACTCAGGTCATGAGTTTGGCTCAGGCTTAAACACTCATGACGTGAGGATATGACAAATCTTAGTGTCTTTTCTTTTAAAGTTGTAAACTAAACAATAATAAAACACTGACCACAGTATAGCATTATGGTAATGAAACAGCAAATGTGTTGACTTATATTAAGATGGACACCACTGTACAAAAATTAAGCCAAAATATCCCGGATATGGACGCTGCCATCCTGTGTTGGTGTCATCGCTCAGAGCCAGAGTCTGCACAGTGATTGGGTTTGGAGTTGAGGTATTGAGATCCCATAAACTGGCTAACTTAACAAACAATAACTTGAAATCTTTTTTTTATAGCATCAAATCAAAAATTAACATGTCCCATCCGCTAACATGGAGGCAAGTTTATGACCTGTACTCATATAAATAAATATAGGTTTCTGAAGAGCCATTATGAAACTCAGAGTGTGGTGGCTAACAGTCAAAGACATCAAGCGTGGGTAGAGCTGAGGTGGGCTGAATGAAGCCTGTGTGCTCAAACAAGCCACCTGTAATGACACCCACCTGTCAATCAAAGCGACCATGCTTAATTATGCATACATTTAAGCCTTCATAGTTGAGTTCTGTAAAATGTTTTTCTCGGTACAGTTGACATGAACGCGATAATTTGCTATAGAGACCAAAACTGTTTTTTTGTACCAGTCTGTAAACATGTTTGTTTCTGCTGTGAAGTTGGAAATGTATGTGGGGTCTTATGGAGACTGACTCACTTTTGGAGCAAACCTCAAGTGGCCAATTGAGGAACTTCAGTTTTTGCACTCTGGCTTTGGCTTCACTTAACAGTCGAGGTTGCACCTTGCCTATACTGCAGCCAGCCACAAGGAGGCAATAAAAAATAACTTAGCTTTACTTTCGGTTTCACTGTCATGTCGTCTATATATATCCAGTCAGTTTTCTTCATAACAAAAACATCAGAGGTTTATGTGCACTGCAGGATTTAAATCCATCCACCACGCCAAGTTGATGGGAAAAACATGACTTTTTTTTCTTGAAAACAAAACGCCTTAACATAAACTTCAAGTATTGTTACATTACCCAGAGGCATACTGTGTTTATATTCTTGAGAGAAAAAAAAAAGAGGATATCATGATAAGTTTAAAATGAACAGATCTTCCCATTTCACAACAACAGCTTCAGAGGTGTTTCCCAAATCAGATCTTTAATACAGACTGTCTGCACCGTTATTTGCAAGTGATCAGATCGGATTTGTGTGTCCAGACATCACCAGCCTATCCGCATGTGTTGCTGTGGTAACGGCATAGGCGCCAATGACTACGTAAACTGGTGACGCAGCTTTCCCATGCAGAAGCAGTTTTGTGTACAGAAGCTTCACTCCAAAAAGTGCCAGCAGATTATAATATAAATTTCAGCGTCTGCTCTACTCGTAGCAGTATGACTCTAATACTCTGCTCTAATACACATGACACACGGATTTGGCGTCAACATTTTGTGCTGCAGTTTGAGTGACTCAAAAGACACTTTTTTTCAGACTGAAAAACTGCATATATAGTACTATAGATATCACAATAATATCGTTATCACAAATTCTTTTGGCCTGCATGATCGTAATAAAATTCCTGGGGCTGGCAGTCTGCACAGGTTTCTCCCTGGTTTCCATTTATATGTTAAGCTAAGTTAACCACATCATGACTTCGGCTACATATTTAAGTTCCCATTAAGTCAAAATTGATTTTTCAAGTAACTAATTTTGCATCTAATCAAACACTTTCTCACTTATGATACAGTGCTTCCTGTTTGATACCGTATTGTGAGGGCGGCTACATGCATCTGTGGCAGGGCCTCACAGATTACTGTACAAATATGCAACTTTAGAACTTTATTGTAACTTGATTTCCACACTTTAATGATGGAAAGGTTGATATGCAGCAAACTGTTTACTGCCAGACTGGCCATCGCAGGTTTCTTCAGTTGTGTTTGATCCCAGGTGCGGCTGTGTTCACTGGAAAGTAGATGCTGACACTAGATCATTGCATTACTTGCAGTGCATAGAGGTGAGGGTGTAACGCAAATGTAGAAAACAAAATGTACTGTATCCCACAATGAGCAGAGGACCTGAATGCACCTGAATAAATAAATTTAATTTTGGATTATCAGTTGTTTTTTGTACGTAGCATCACTGGCAGGTCTTTCTCAGTCACAAAAAAACTTGATTAATTCAGAGCAGAACTGCTCATCTCTCTCCATTGTCAACCTTCATCCCCAATTACAACATACCAGGAGAGCTTTTGATGCAGGCATCCCTTGAAGAAACTGTCAATATCAATACAAACATAATCCCTTTGAATTTCAATACTTCATTATTGCACAGCATCCAGACCACATTGATTTATCTCATTTGCTTCGCACAGTCTTCGTCCCCCATTTTCATGCATACTTTTGTCTGAGATTGCCTTTGAACATGTTTCATGGAATCAATCTCTCCCTTTCACTTTCTCCCCCTCTCTCACTTTCCATCAGTGTCTCTTTTCCCTCGGGAGCGATGTCATGAGTTTAATTGCCGCCAGGTGACGAGGAGCTAGGAAAAACAGAATTAACCTTGTCAGCCCAAAGCCATCCCTCTCTCCTCTTCTCTTCCTCTCCTCGATCCAATACATCAATTAAAGTTAAGCTGCAGTGGCCCTTGGTTTCAACAGGCTCAGAGTCAGGTACACAAAGAAAGGGGTGAGAGAGACATGAGAGGTACAGTAGAGAGGGGAACAAGTGGGATTTACAGAGAGGAAAGAGGAGAAGCGAAGGGGTGGATGAGAGGGGAAGACAGAGAAACAAGACAATGAGCCAAGAAAGATAGACAGGCAGACCCGGTAGATAGACTGGAGGAGGGATAAAGTGGGATTCAGCTGTTGCAGGATTAAGAAGAGAGAATGGCACCACAAAGGCAGACACAGCATCAGGAAGAAGAGAGTGAGAGGGGCAAAGAACATGAAAGTGATGGAAGGAGATATGTAAGTGAGAATAGAAAAAAAAGTAGAAGGTATAAGACAGGAAAAAAGAGGATGCAAAGAATAGAGAAGTAAGAAGAGGGTCAGAAACCCAAAGGAGAGAATATAACTGTTCATCCTTTCACAGATCAGATGTGACAGTTATCACTACCTCGGAGGTCACAGCAGGTTTCCATCCACCTGTTTTTATGTGCTTTGTCAGTCTGCACATAAAAAGAAAACTGTGAGGAAAACACTAGAAATATAAAAAAAAGCAGTAAAATCAGCAAATGTTTGTCTTTGATTTTTGTTTTTTATGGTTTGCTGAGATGAAAAGTTGGCATATTAGAGAAAAAAAAAATAGTATTGAAGACTAATGGGTGTATGTCACTACAATATCCCAGTTTCGAGGCCAAGCGGACATCCCTGTTGCAAGACCCCACTCTCCAGTATCAGAGTAGCAGATAAAAACACTGCTAATGTTTTGAGGCCTATGGTGTAGCCAGCGGATGTCCAGATAGTGGATATCAGAGCCAAGACTTTCTCTTCTGTGCGCCAGTCATTGTTGAGAGATGACGTCTACCACTCGACGAGCCAGATGATAACCAGTGGATTGCATTTCAACCAATTCTGCCTCTTCTCGCTCTCGACATAAGACTGTTTACCTGCATGCAACTGAAGCTGGCTCAAATGTGATTGGCCAAGAGTACTCAGGATACAAAACTGAAAACAAACAGGAATGGATAATGGCCTAAGACTTCCTATCCTGTGCACTCATTGTTTACAGTCTGGTTACAACTTGAGGTGCAAGAATGAAATTGGTGTTCAGAGACAATGTATAATAAAAAAAAGCTAATAGAAAGCTAGATCGCAGTCCGACGGTATCAATCGCTTTCTAAGATTGCATTTTGGACAATAATGCTGTACTGGACATTAAACTAAAGCCGGCTCAAACATTATTGGTCAAGACCACTACTCGGAAACCAGAATGCTTCCACTCCATGTTCTGCATTCATGTGCAAATATCTGCCAAGAGATAACTGGATACCTACCAAATAACTGTCAGGAACAGTACATGTGGAATAATTCTGATAAAAGTTAAAATCTGTTAAATATTTATTCCCTTTTTTATGACATGGGTATTTTTGCTGGTCATGTGTCACTATAAAGACCAGCTGTGTGACCTATGTCCAGTCTAATGAACTGTTTACTTGTGCTTTACTACCGTGACAACTGAAAAATGACTATTAGTGGAAAAAAAAGAAAGAAAGAAAGTTCATTATGAAGAAGCAAAACCATCTCCATTCGCAATATGAGCGTTGGTTGACTGAACCGTATGTCTTCATTCAGAATAATGGAGATAACTGTTTGTGTTCGGTTCACCTGTCCTCACAGTAGTGTCTTTGTGTGATCCACTAGACCCATGACGCCAGGCCTGTGCACCCTGACAGTGCGATAATGGAGCTCCAAACCCTGCACACACTGTCTTTCTCTTTCTCTCTCACACACACACACACACACACTTGTACACAAAAGACCTCAGAGCTTTTAGTGCCTCTCAGTTACAACCCTCTCACCATCTCCAATGGCATTCTTATCATCTGCCCTTTTGCTCAGTCTCTTTTCTTTCTCCCTTTCTTTCTGACAAACATAGTATGCCTTCACTCTACAGGTGTGCATTTGGGTGCGGGTCACATTTCAAATGTTCACTGTCAGATACTTTCAACGATGATAATATTGATGTGCATGGCCGGGGAAAGCTTTACAAATACTGTTAATATGAACAGTTTGACCAAGGACGGTCACAAAACATTTCACAGCTTTTACACAACAGTTAGCGACACACAAGCAAAAGGGGCTTCTCTAAATAAATGGAATGACACATTAAATAGAAATGCAGCACTGGATTGTCATGAAAATCTGTATGCATATCTAGAGAATGAATCTCAATGACTTTGGTGATTCCCTGGTTTTTCACCTGTATCACCTTGACATTGACATAAAATAAATAAATAAATAAAACTAATGGATGGATTGCCATACACTGTATTAACTTCAGTAATTGTTTTTATCCTGGTCAACATTTAATTGATTTCTTTCATTTGATAACTGAATAACAAGGTAATGACTCCCATCAGCCTCTGTGTGTAGTACTAATTAACACAATGTTAATACACTAACATGCTAAAGCTAAAATGGCGACACTGCCATTATTAAAGCTCTCCAGACATGGGTGCCTTAGATCAGAAGAAAGTTTATTAAATAAAGAAGCTAGTATGTCTGTTATCTTATCATTGTGTCTGTACCAATTACCCCTCAGTCTCTTTCCTGGCCCTTTTCCGTCATGACTTCATTTGTTTACAATTCTGCTCGTCCGTCACTCTCTAACTCTGGGAAAATATTTCAACAATAGTATCAGCCTCTTCATGCTCGATTGGTCGATCACTTGAGTGCACCACATTGGCCCTGACTTAAAGATCTCCACAAATGAACAACGTTCCCCCGCAGCATAAATTGCAGTTGTTGTTGCTTTGATTTTATCTAGCGCCAAAAATCAGGACGAAATTTATTTTAGCTGATGAGCAATTACCCGCAAAACTTCTGACATTCTGTCAGACTCAGCTGTACCTTGGGCGCTAATTAAGAAATGTTGTTAGACTAACATTCTTAGCTGAGATGACGACCACGGTAACACATTACCTGCTGAAAATCAGCATGTTTATTTTCTCATTGTAAGCGTGTTAGCATACAGGCTTTAACATTTGTCTAAGCCTAAGTGGAGCCTCATAGAGATGCTTGCTCTTTAAGGTCACACTCATTTGCATGTTTTTGTTTTTGTTACATATCCACTATGTAAATCCTCTACCCTGCACTCTATATTAAATAATAATAATATTTGCAATAAATTGAATCCCCATTTGAGTTTCTGCACATGACTAATATGTCTGCATCACCAAGTGCAGAAACTCCTGTTGAGTTAAATGACATTCATTTCGAATAAAATGTCACAGGTTTTAATGTGTCAATTTGATTGGCTGAAACAACCACCTGTCTCCAAAATTAACAAAACAAATGCCACAAAGGAGCAAAGGTCACCATATTATGACAGCTCAAGCGTCCAGTGTACATTAATTAGCGTAATGTGCTTACAACTGCATACATTAGGCCAATTAGCTTGTTAAAATATGCGAACGGGAAAAGACTGATCAAGCGTTTACTGTCACGCAGCCATATGTGCTCGGAGCAACCTCACCAGACGACTCAAACAGCAGGGGGGCTACTAGGTGTACTAGTTCAGAAGAGATCTAATTAAATAAAGAAGCTATTGCCTGTTATCTTATCATCATGTCTCTCCCAATTACCCCCTCTTCCTTTTCCTGCCCCTCCTCCCCGCCTGTCCCTTTTTCCGTTATGACTTAATTTGCTTCCACTTCCCCCCCTTCAGTCACTCTCTAACTCTGGGAAAATATTTGAGTAATAATAGCACATGATTCCTTGATGTTCAGCGTGTATCGGCGACGTGCGCACAGGGTGGGTTACTTGTCTTCTCATGAACAGAGGGGCACTGAGGGCATGATTTAGTCAACGCAGCCGAACCCCTACCACCCCCCCCTCCTGTGCTGCCCTGTTCACCCTCACTCTGTAGCACTTAACTAACTTTCACAGGCTGATAAAAAATAATTGCTGCCCCAAGGGTGGGGGACTCCAAATACATTAGCACCACAAAGAGAAGAGCTAGGATCACATTACCCAGAGCACTGACACTATAGTCTGCTGCCTGGAAAAAAAAAGAAAAAAAATATATATCAGGTCAAACACCAAAGCGACAGACGGAAAGAAAAGCAGCATGCTTGTGTGCACGCACTCGACTGTGTGTACAACACCGTGAACCACGCCGCGAGATAGCGTCGCCGAAAAGGGGCCGAGAGAAAGGAATGTGCTCAGTTTTTTATTTGTGCCCGATCCTCTTGTATTTCTGTCTGTATGTCAAAGGACCTCATCTGCCGCCATGCTCCATTGCAGACCAATAACACGGGGTGGGGGTGTGCTCATGGGGACGGCAGAGGAAGCAGAAAGCAAAGGAGGGAGTCAGGCAAGCATGACTCCATCGAAGGAAAGCTCTCCTTGTGAAAGAGGAGAAGTGGAAGAGATGCAGGGGTCGTGTCGGGGCTCACTGCTGATCCCATCTTCTCATATGTGTTGCACTCCACCTTGCTTCTTGAGGTCTTAGTGGCAATCCATACTAGTATATATATTTTAACCAGACTCACAGGCTGGCCTCTTAACGCTTCACTCAACGCAGGACTGATAAAAGAGTTTTACCTGCAATTCAGGACCAATCCAAAGTCTTTGAAGCAGCCCTTCATTTTGTGGCAGTGACACAAAGAAGTTCTGTGCCAAACATGGAGGACAATTGTGGTGACAGCAGTGTTTCCAGTAAGGCGTGTCCTTAAAAAAATGTAAGGGGCGAGTGTTTGTTAGTGGCTGCGCTTGCGTTTCGGAACCCCGTCATGATCGCTAGGCAGTGAGAAGACCACATTTCGCAAAAGAAACAACCCACATTGATCGCATAACAAATGTGCTCATGATAAACAACCTTGCTTTTGTACATAATGTCCATTCCCTGTATAAATCCTCAGGGAGATTACTTAAAAATTAGGATTGTCCATTAAACTTTTAAAGTTATAAAGTTTGTCCAGCTGCTGACAGTATGGTCAGTGTAGATTTAGTATATGGACTTGTGTACATGTTGTGAATTCATACCTATTTCTGTCATGTGTTAGGGTTGAAACCAGTAAGGCCATTGCTGACATTTTAACTTTCATTTCCTTCCTTGGAGCTAAGTGTGCACTGAGTTACATTTGTGTGTTTTTTGCTTTTTGTGTAAAGGTCACTACATCACAGTTTCGCTCTAACTTTGACGAAGTCCGTTCGATCAATCAACTGACCAGTCATTTTTCTTTAATAGGAAGAAAATACTGCAGTGTGAATGTTATTGAGCTCAGCAATACACAGGCCAGAAACATTTCAACCCAAGCTAAAGCATGCTGTGCTGTTAAATGGTTATTACCAGTCTCATAGCAACAGCCGGAGCCTTGACTATTGCCTCTCCGAAAACATCTGCTGAGCGCTGCTGGCGAGGAGCGAGAGAGGTGCTCTGCTGACTGAAAGGCCCACGGAGGCAGGGAAAATCAAATAACTTAGCTTCGGAGCTGCTTACACAGTAACACACAGGAGATCATGCGGCACTGTTTTCTTAGTTGTTTCCTCTAACTTTTTATTAACATGTAAAGTTTGGGCGTGCTGGAGGCTAAAGTAACCTCAGTGCCATTCACCGAAAAAGTCCTTGGAATCTCTCTCCACCTGACATTTTTTGTGAAATGTCAGGTGTAAATCGTTCGCAGATTTAATTAAAAGCTCTGAGTGTTTGTTGAGGATCTCTTTAAAGAATCTCAGGAATAAACTGAATAGGCCAAATAGCCAAAAACCAAAGGATAACACCTGACCTTAACAACAGATCAATTATGTTAATTAGTTTCAAATTGAAAGGCCTCACTCATATGTCTTCCTTTGACATTATAGATGGCCTCCAGGTAGGGATCTGAGTCACTGCAGGTAAAACTTCAACATTTAAAAAGTACGAAGCCAGCAATAGAGTGAAATTACACTTCCATTTTAGCTTTACCTGCACTGCTTTTAACAAAATGACTGTGTTTTTCCTTCACATCTCCAAGATGGGCTGCAATTTTATAAAGTAGGGGGCCTGAGGTGCATTTTCTAAAAATAGATTTGAAGGTTGTAGTTGAAGTTGGCATTTGGACTAAATAACAATGGCTAGGTCCTGCTCACTTGCTTTTATCTTCCCTGTGCTACCTCTGTGCTTTGTGAGCCCAACGATCCCATCCCAATCTACTGAATGTGCTGAAATGAAAATGTAGCTCCACATAATGACCCACCGCGTGTCCAATTAATTCTTAAAAGAGGATTACAGGATTTTTTTTTTTTTTTCCCCCACTCGTGTCACTTTTCCTTTTAGGCATCCGACTGAGATTCGAGTCTTACATTAGCGTCACTACAACTGATGAGCACGAGCTGCCTAAGACGTGTTTCCTAATCAAAGCTCTTATTTAGCTGATCTACACGTGTTTGTGTTTTGTGTGTTTGCAACTAATATCACTCCACTCTCAGGGGCTCCCAGAGGGTAACACTTTTATTCACCGTTAGGCCACGTTCAGACTGACATTAGTACTGCATAACAAAATGCAGCTTTCTCAGCTCTGCCAAGAGTTAAACACAAAACATTTTCCACACCAACACACTGTGAGAGTATGATTTTAATTCTGTTTATACATTTTATTAATTGGTAAGGGGTGCCAAACAGATTTATTGGTCTCCTGACATTTAAGATTAGTCAGGTTAGTTTTGTTTTCAGAGTTCAACACAAATCATAATGAACACCCTTTATGGTGAAATATCATATATACATATTCCACACAAGAACAATGCAAACAGAAAATCTAAGTGTTAAAATCAAATGTTATATTTTTTACATTTTTTAACAAATAACCCTAAAATCCCTAAAAATCCCAAAGTCCTGAAGTCCACATAACAAGAAATACAAATGACAATAAAAGGTCAAAATGTGCAGTTATATCTTTCTATCTATTTAGATTTATTAGACACTGAACATAGAACTACTGATACATATTTATTTTTTTGCCAGCAGGGCAAAGTCATGACCTGCCGTCTCTGCATGGTGGATGGATAATCTTGGCAGAAAAGAAGTGTTCACTGAAATGGATTTTAACAAATTAGTTCTTCGATCTTTTGCTTCAACTCCTCAGTGTTTCAAATGGGAACAAGCACAAAATGTTTTAACCAAGTGATTCAAATCAACAACTGATTTGCGATTTCCACTTCGACTAATAAGAGTATAAAGAAAGTTTCATTCCCTCTTCGAAACTATTTGCCTCCTCTCCTAAAAGTGAGGTGAACTCAACCGAGAATGAGCATAAAAAGACATTTTAAATTGAAGGTACAGGTTAGTCTGTCTGTGTCCAGCGTTGATAGAAATGCTCATCCACAACCTTGCCCTGAATTTTAAGCAGTTCATTTGGAAATTTGCAGCTCTGACTTAGTGAAATATATATTCGTTCTACCCTCCTATTGATTCTTTCTATCACCCTGTAAGCTGTTGTTAGAGCCACATTCCTTTTTACTAATCCTTAATGGCTTTTTAAAAATTTCCATTGAATTGTCCTGGCTGTAATTGTTTTCCGTCTTCACTTATTCGGACTATGAATTAACTCTGGATTGTGTCGTGGCCCGGCCTCCGTTTCCTCTGTCCAAAACAGCTTACCCAAATGTAGTGTTGACCCAAGCAAGCGCTTAATTACCTGATTAGATTAATCACCTCTCAGCCAATGCTGACATCACCAGCTTGCTCTCCTGGGCGGGTGGAGACAGGAAAGGGTGGGCGGGAATGAGCCTAGGAATAAAGCATATCTCTTCTCCTTGCCTGGCAAAGGACTGGTTTATTTATAGAGGGGCGATGGGGGAAATGGGATGGGCCCGGGGGGAGCTGGACAGGTTAACATCACAATAACTGGAGAGGTCAACGTGGCATTGCCTCTATCCATTCCTTCCTCTGCTCCCTCTTCGTCTTCAATTCCCACCTCTACTTTCTCTTTATCTTTGTTCACTTGGGGAGACTTGTCCACTAAGAGAAAACTCACATGTTTAATTTACTGCAGACACTAAATATAAAGTATTGTGAAAAAATAAGGAAGTACCGCAGGTTTAGAAGTGGCCCCTGAGGACGTATTAAAAATCCCCTCTCACATTGGACAAATTAGCCGGGCCCCTGTCATCGATCTCTTCCGCTGAGGCTAAAGATGTTAAGGTTTTGTCAATTATGATTATGCCGGGGTCAGTGCTATTCCCTAATATAAATAAATATCTCTCTAACCACTTTGGAATGAAGTTTTATTATAAACAAATGAAACGTTTTAACAAAAACAAAGTTGTCTTTGTCTGACTTTTTTTGTGTTTTCTTTGTCTCCTCATCTGCATGTTGGCTTCATCCCCAAGGATGAAATGGCCGCAATGGATATATTTCTTACTGTCAACACGTCCTATTAAAAGACAAAACCAACAATGTACTACAGCTCTCAAAACCTGTTTCCACCTGGTATTATTAGCATGCCTCTTGGGTGATCCAATCACACGTGGATAGCTCTCGGTATGTAAGTGCACACCTGGCATTAACATACGTCTCCAGTGACCACTCGTGATCGGATTTCACCTCCCAGCTCTGTACGTAAATAAATACGTATAACTCTTCAGTTTGCAAGGACCAAAAACTTTGCTGTTTTTCACCAGCAGCTCAACAGTCCAAGCCAACAGGCTGGAACAAACAGACAAAATGTTTGTTTTTTTACACAAAGAAATAACTTTATATTTAAGGGAGTGTGTAAAGAGCTTAGACTGGTTACTGTATTTGTAAAAAAAAAAAAGTTTTAAGTCATGCATTTAATGTAAATGGTGTTCAAACATCGATTAAACACCAAGCTGCTAAAAGTTGGCAGGTGAGACGTACAGTCAGAGTGGTCATTGAATGAAAGAAATAACATAATGCGTTTCTTTAAATGTCAAATTTACACGTCAGACATTACGTTATATTACAGATATTACAAATTCTTCTTAATATATAGCTTTTGAAAAATCCCCTATAGTATTGTCTCCTTGCTTACAGTTTTTAACCGTAAACTTTAGGAGGAACTTTGTGTTTTTTATCTTCTTCCCTTATTGGATATTTACACAAGGAATCCACATTAAATAAAGTTACAGTAAGAAAAACCTGCAGCACTAAGAGCTAGATAAATATTCAATTAAAATGGCTGACAGAAAATGTAAAGCCCAAAATCCATTGAAAATGACGCATCAAGTCCCAACAGTGACAAATGTACATCGACAGTACGTGTCTTCATTGATCATTCAACCTTAAGCACACTCACATCTCTGTCTCGTATTTGCTTCTTGGTGAAAAAAAAAGAGAAAGCAAGAATGACTGTTAAATACAGAGAGTTCATTCACTTTTTGCTCTCTTTCTTTATCCCTCCCTGTCCTCTGCCCCCCTCCTTTCCTGCTAACTCTATCCTCTCCAGCTATCCATCTGTCAGCTCCTCTCAGGAGAGCTCACTAGTCCAGAGTCATGGATGCTCCCTCTGAACCATCAGGGATACGCTCACCTTGTCCTCAAAGCATGTTCACTCCCTCAGCACATGCCCCTCTCGTCTCTCATCCCCTCTGTTTTTTTTTTGTTTTTTTTTTCCTCCCCCTCGCCTTGTGTCGCCTCTCATCATGTCATCTGCTTGCCCACCCGGTTGCCTGCCCTCCTGGCCTCCTCTCTGCTCTTCTAACTCCATTAACTTTGCTCTCTTATCGCTGCAGCCCTCTACTTTAGAAATAAAATAAAATGTAACAGAAAAGATACAAATGTGAACACATGGATTACATAATAAAAACGAGGATAGGACATGTTTATATTATTCTCACACTACATACAATTGCATGCTCTTCTTCTGAGTTACATCCTGTATACTTAATCATGTGTGGCTACTAAAAAAGTGCAGGTGGCTAGTGACCTTGAGTCTTTTCTCTTACCGTCCTGCTGCTCCTCCATCCTCCATATTTACCCACAGTATGTAAGTACAACACCACTGAGAGTCTCATTACATTGCCATTGCCAGCTAATAAGACACAAGGGGTGTTCTTTTATGGCCCAAGCCTCTAACCTGCCATCGAATGTGGAGAGGCAGCATTTGAAGGAACAACAGATATAATAAAATGTAATGAAGAGAACATGATGAAGCATCATCTCAGGAGTCCCTGTCTATTAAACCTGCCTATTACGATGCTAATGAGAGGTGTTTTTTTTAGTGTAGCAATGCCGGGTTGAGCAGATTATTGGGCTTGTAGTTTTTTATGAACACTAACTACAAATAGTCTCCCCACAAATCAGTTTTATACCATTTGGGGACCGTTGCTGTGTTTATTGGAGAACAACAAAGACAAGGAAAGGGGAAAGAGAATAAACGTCCCAAAGTCTGATTCAATAATAAAGAGCCAGCAGTCCAAGAGACGACCAAGAAACTGTTTTAATTACACTTTAATTTTAGAGTTTAAAATATCTATGTTCATCAGAGTGGACATTTCTTCAAGGTTAGAGAGAGGACAGAGAAGTGATTATTAAAACCCAATCAAACAAGCTAGGCTACAGGAATTTTAAATCAGAAATATTTGTACACATAGTGACTGCATTGCTGGTAGTGCTAGAGGAATGGTAATCCATCTGACAGTTGTTGTGAACGTTAAGTCTGAACCGAAGTGGTGGAGCGACTGAGTTTTCATTTTCATAGTGGGGACACCAGTTTTTTTCTCATGATCCTCAAATCCCATTAGAGACAATGCAATAGTCCATCTCTCAATGATTTCCAACGTACCTGCTGACTGTGACGCCCATTGGCACATGCTGAAGATGTAAATCTCTCTCTTTCTATACAGGTCACAAATATAAACTAACTTTACAGCTGCTCACATTTCCAAACATGATGCAAACATTTTTGTGGACTATTTTAGGCTGCGGATGAATCCACATTTAGTTTCTAGCTCTTGTGAGCTGTTGTTTTCTGCTCTGTATGTTTGGTCGACTCAGAATAGACAGAACCTGATCGTAGGATCAATTGTCAATAAGAACAATATTTCACCAAAATCAGCTGTCAAAAACTGATGTGTGTGGCTGGCAGCTGTAAAATATAGTCTTCTATTACAGGATGTTTGAGTCCTGTAGAATGGCAACATCATCCATAGTTTAGATTCTTTTCTTTTTTTTTTATCCAAAGGGAAAATAACGGTAACTGAATTTACCTGAATCTCTTCAGTACAATACTCAGAGGAAACATGATGGGAACATCCTGATCTTCTCTCTCTCTGTGATAAAGTAGACAGTGCAGAGCACAATAATCAGTATTTTCAAAGAAGTACTGTACTGGATCACAGTGGAATATGAGGCACGTACTGATTTCTAGTTAATTTTACATCAGTAGTGAATGACTTCTTAGTCCTTATTCCCTTTGATTCTTTTAGTTTTTGACAGCCCAGTTTCTCTCTTTGCTTTTGTAGTTTCCTTACAGTGCAGCGATGATTTACGATGAGCCATGGATGCCATGCAATGACCGACCACTTCTGCCACCTCTTTTGTATTACAGTCTTTCTATCTACAGTACGTGTAATCAGTTGCCACATTAAAGTAACTGGCTGATTTATTCTTCCCCTCTGAAGACATCCAGTTCACAGTTGCAAAGAACTGAATCAACAACCAGATAAATACATCTTTAGTGGGGTTTTTTTGGGGTAATTGGGAACAGTTTATATCACACTGAAGCAAATATTACTCAAAGGCTCAATATAAATCTATACAAAAACATAACCCCACAACTAAAACTCAAAGAAAACCTGCTGTCACATGAATGTACTGAAGTTCAAACAACAGACCAGTACTGGCAAGTGTGTTCCTTTGTTAGCCCGACTAGCTTTTTTTATTCTAAGACTGTGAGAGTGTTTGAAAGTTCTCTTTGAGTCACAGCCATTATCATTACCACAATTCTTCAAAGTGGAGAGTTATTTGGGGTTTGCACTATTCCAGAAAGTAAAAGTTTTGTTCATTTCCTTCATGGGCTGAACTTTGTGACTGTAGTTAGAGCACAGATTGGCAGGGAATTGGTTGAATCATCAGTACAAATGCAAGTGCATTGAAATATATTTGGATCTTTAAGGAAAAATAAGTAGTAGTAGTACATTTTTGTTGGAAGTGGACCTAACAACAGTTGAAGCTAAAGATGGAGCCAAAAGGACACAAATTGTAGCCTTTTTTCTGAGTTATGACATAGTGAACAGCCACTGCTGTTCCCATGAAACAACTACTAATTGACATAATGGATGGAAACTGGCATTTATTCATATTTTGACCGGTTACTCGAAATTTCACTTTCTACTTTGCAATTCAACCCCCCCATTAGGCTCCAATATTTTTATAGATCCAAAAGTCTAAATGCAATGCAATGTAAAACAATTTATTCTTCGACAATATAAGCTGTCTTTCATGGAAATAATATATAATCTTAAATTGTAGTTAAAAAACAAGAGGATCATTTGGATCTGGAGCCCCACTGAAATTCCCATGTCTGTTTCTGAAAGAAAAGAAGCTTCAATTTTGATTTCCTTTCTATTTAAGTCAATAATCATATTCATTGCTAATGACAAAGACTTGTTTCTGCCTGAAATCCACAAGATGGTGAGAATGAGTTTGCAGTGTTATAGAAACAAGCGTTAGAGAGGCATTCAGACACATCAGCATTGACATTGAGCTGCACGACGAAGTCAAAGTCAATGAGAAGCCGTTATGCAGAAATATATAGTGGTGAAGCAGTAAAAGTATCAGGATAAGTGAAAGAAACAGGTAGGAGGAAACAAAGACGCGAGAGGCGCAGGGTGTATGAGTGCAGTGAGACAACAGACATAAAGGATCTGAGAAGAGACGAAGAAAGAAAGAGACAGAAAGGAAGGAGACAGGAACAAACCGGGACGGGTGTGGGCGGCGGCGGCGGAGGGGGGCTTCATTTTTGAGACAATGAAAAATTCATAGCACCTTCACCGGCTGCCAGCCTGAATCAAAGGAGGATATGCATCGCTGACGGGCCTTGGAGGAATAAAATCAATTTATCTCTGATTTCACGAGGGGGGTTAAAAATATCCCCATCACTTATTTATGTCTATGTCGTCCCCTGACACCTCGAGAGGGAGGTGACAGCCACCCTGCAGGGAGCCATAGTGTTTCTTCCACCCTCTAAAGGATGCTAATTCACACAGATGCCAGCTAAAAGGGCCTGAACATGACATCAGCACGCATACACTGCAGTTCACTGATGTACACATCATGAGAAGGTTGCACACACATTGCATCTGCTGTATAGAGAAACAACTTTTAGGTTTACAGAGGCATCCAAAAGATGCATGTACAATGTGTATGCCACATATTATTATTATAGTCTGGATGAATCATGATATCCGTCTTTTATTTAGTGAATGTTTCTGGCATACTTCTGGCCAGACCACGATTTAGATTTTTTTTTTCTTTTTGTCAAAAAAACAAAAAACAAACCCAAAACAAACAAACAAAAAAAGTTTTATTTTTATTTTAGTTAGAAATTTTTTTGACAAAAGTCAAAAAATAAACTAGGTGTGGAACTATTATTTAGTAGAACAATTCAGGATACAAAGATGAACTAAATAGGAAAATAAAAGAAGTAGTTACATTTAGTTTTTTTGCTTACAGGAGTTACAGGAGAAGATCAACATTATTCTCATGTGTACATCAGTGATGCGCGGGTCCATGTTTGATCGACCTGCACCGACTGACGTTTTAAACTAACTCACCCGAACTCGGACCACAGCAAATAATTGTGAAATATTGTACCCAACCCGCTTCCTGACCCGTAGTCTATACTTTCTCTACCTCCTGTAGAGCTTGTGGCATCTTCGCACCAGTTATTCAGCCAGTAAAGTCTGTGTATTTCACAGAAAATTTTGTCTACTACATAAATTACAAAACTTTACTCTGCATCTTTATTTCAAATGACCCGACCGACCACGACCTGGATATCATTAAAAATATTGTTTGGTGACTCGTGACAGTGGGTGACTCAATTTGGATCAACCCGCGCATCACTGGTGCTGGTGATGAAGCTACTGCTTGTTGTCAGCTTAGTTAATAACACAAATATGTTACGAGGCAGACTCCACAAAGTTACTGTGCCACGTCCACAAAATACCAATGACGCGTAAGTAAGTATATTTCCCATAAATTATTCCACTTAAAGATAAAATGAATAAGTACATATAATGATGCATTCATGTCATAAATCATGACTCTCCTTTACATGGTGTTACATTAGCCATTTGGTTGTATTACCAGATAACTTCCACTATTAGCCAGTAGTGTATTAACCAGGGCCAGAGTCATTTTTAAGAGCTAAAAATGGAAAGAAAATAGAAATGAATGCTCTGAGGGGCAGGATCACTGTTGTAAGATGTAAGCTGTAAGTTGTAACCAGTGTTACAAACAAAAAACAAACAAAAAATGAGTTGATGTTCAAAGTGGCTCCGTCATTCATACAAGGTGAAATCTTATTCATTTGTTATATGACTTGTAGATCACTTATAGCTGGTATAGAGCTCTGGCAGAGCTACAGTAGCTATATGTCCTGTATCATCAAGTCTGTAAGCTACCTGATTATATTCAACGTTACATCGTAAAAGTAGTGCTCTGCTCCTGAAACGTATTATTTTTATCATTTATTATAATCTATTTCGTGACTGAGGTATAAAGACCTTTTTAAGTGCCCTTGAATGGCTCCTTAACAATTCAGTAGATATTAAAGAGAAAAGAAATCTGGATCGTATTAGTATCATTACTGGCAGATACTCTAGTGTTATGGTATTGGAAATGAGAAATGAAAAGTTTACATCAGAATCAACTCATTCGTCTGTTGTGCTTTTATAGATAGAGCGCAGCAGTTGACAGAACATCTGAACCTCATTACGTGTTGATGTTTTTTAGGCTGATCTGGTTGCTCTTTGTGCTGCAATCCGGGCAATGGAATGAGTTAAAGTTTTGGACTTTGGAAATGATACGCTTTCCACAAAACTGCATGTTTACATTGATATAAAATAAATGGTGGACACTTTATAAGATTTGACAAACGTGTATATATATATATATAATATATATATATATATATATATATATATATAGATATATATATATATAATTTACTAGCAAACACAACTGTATCATAGTTTTCTACAAAACAAAAATGGTCCACAGCTGCCAGTAACATTCAATGGTTGTCATTACACATCAGCAGAATGGCAACCAAGAGCGATGTTTGGAAGTATTTCTGACAAAATAAATTAAATGAATGTGCGGTGCAACATATGTGATATTCAACTTGTATATCAGAGAAGAACTACTTGATGGTGATTTTGCACATTAGGCACAAGACAACAGCAGAAATGGATAACAGGAGACTTCTCATCACCTCATTTGCATGTGTTAGTGCGCACTATTGTGATGCCATCTGGGCAGAGATTAGATTAGATTAGCCAACTCATAGCAGCATTGTGACGGGAGATATGCTTTGTGGAAGAAGGTTTCCATGAGCTGATGGTGTTTGTTGGGCTGGAGTACAAGTTACCATCGTTGCAAATCCTTACTCCACGTGTATTTTCACCTGGGCGTTCATTTCAGGCAATATTCTTACTTTAGTTTGTTTTTGTGAGTACTTGAACACAGGAATTACTTAAAAAGCCCATCCATAGTGTGCAACCATAGACAAAATAAAACATGGACATAGTATCTGTGACATCACTCGCAGGTTTCTGAAGGGCTGTTGTGAAGTTATCTCTGGCTGCCGCCGTCTTGACAGGCCTGCCTCTGTCAGATACTGGCTAATCTAAAAATGGGCAAAGACATGGAGCATGGGTGGAGCTGAGGCGGCCTGAATGAAGCCTCATTGCTCAGACCAACACAGTTTGTTGTACCTGGCTGTAAACATGTTTATTTCTAATATCGGGGATTATAGAGACTGATTCACTTCTGGAGCCAGCCTTAAGTGGCCGTTCGAGTGAGAGTAGAGACTCTACCTTTAGAAATAATTTACTCTTTCATTCACTCTTATACACCGACATTATTTGTTGGCTATATCCAACATAAAAACTCAAACGCTGAAATGATGAATGCCTGTTAAAATAAAAGAAAAACAATATTTATATGGCTGTGGGTAGCCGACACACACACACATTTGTACTTAATGGCAGCAAACACAGAGTGTATAACCCCTTTTTGTGATAATAAATCTAATTACGTCGCCATTATTGAAAGGACAGCTCGTACAGAATAAAGGAGAAAACAATAAACAGACAGGCGGATACAGTCAATGCATGATCTGTGGTTTAGTACTAAATGTGGCTTTCTGTTACACACATGCACATGTGCACCGTGGACATAATGCTGCCTTTGTGTACCTGTGAACCAGCTCGGACTACATTTAAAACCACTCTGAATCAAACAGTAGATATGATTGATGCCATGCCTCCATGCACCCCAAACATTTCTACAACCTTCGACTAATCTGTTCCTAAAACTATTCCTTTACATCAACCATCTACCCATGTCGTTGGTACATTCCCTTGTAATCCCTCTACATTTGGCTCTCTGACTACAACAACAGGCCCAATCAGGCTCTGGTTTATCCAACGAAGGACTCATTAGCTTTAGTCTTGTTTGAGTGGGCTTCGAACCAAGTGCCCTTACCCCGCTTCCAACAGTTTCCAGCCACAAGGGAGGTGCCCGGTGTTTGCCGACTTTCCTCTGGTGTGCATGCTCATGGTCTGTCAGCAGTTCCTGGGTTCTGTTTAGAGTGTGAAATTATCTGAGGCGCCTTCTGGCAAACGCCTCTGGCACTTTAGTCCTGCTACTCTGTTTGTACGCAAGTATTTGTGTGTATGTGTGCAAGCAAGTTTGTGTGTTGGCTGTTTCTTGTCCTCGCCAGGAGGCCGCCTGTCCAAAAGTCATTTATCTGAATATTTTTTTTTTTTTCACAAAAAAGGTCTGGGACCAAAGGTGCTTCCATTCATATGATTAGCACTTTAAAAGCAAACACACACACACACACACACACACACACACACGTTTGCATTCAGCATTGCACATGTCTGGAGAAAAACAGACAAACCAGACACTTGACCTTTTTCACCAGACAGTCCTGACCCCAAAGGCTCCATCTTTGCTGATGTTCCCCTGTGTGCATGGATTTGTGTGTCTGTGTGTCTTTGTGTCACTGTGAGTGTGTTCACGTATGAAATGTGCCCAAGTAAGAATGTGAGAAAATGAGGTGAAAGAAGGCAAGAAGAAAAACAAATACTCCCATCTTCACCCTCACTTGGCCCTGTGATTTAAACACCGGAGAAGATAAATGTCCTGCTTCTATGTAGCCTCGACACAACACCAGTTCTCTGCTGCTCTGCCTGCTATAATCATTTATAGGATCAACCTGTCAACGAAAACTGCTTTATTTCTCTACGTTAAGTGTCAGCAGGCTGCAAGCTAACTCTTCCTAAAGCTCTTTGTTCTCCTTTTTGTATAAGACATCTACATTCACACGGGTAAGTGAAACAGTGAACTGAACTGTGCGAGGAAAGCAGCGGCGGCCCCATCTTCTTTAACCACCAGACCCCTGAAAGCTATCGCACTTATACAAAGGAGGGGAGCTATAATTGCCAGAGCTGGGCTAAACCATGCAATTAGCCTCAAATGACAAGACGGTGTGCAAGCTGAAATTTCCAGTTTCCAGAGAGTCTCCTTGAGAAAGAGAGGGTGGTGTGTCTCCCAACCTTTCACAGATGAGGAAGAAAAAGAGGCTGAAAGAGGCAGCAAAAGGGAAAAAGATAAAGAAGAGGCCCCTGCTTAAATGTTTTACATAAAGTGTAATTAAAAAAAAGGGGGCGACGCATTCAGCGGAATAATGACAGTGGAAGTGCATATGGAGCAGATGAAACAATGGGGCGCACATCAAACCCTATATTTTCCCTCTGCATTTCTGTAGCTCTGGGTCATTTTGATTTTCAGTTCTCGTCTGTCTTTTGTTTCACACGCCGGATTCTGTTTCAGAATGATTTCATTTGGATACATCTTACTTTTTATTATTTAAATGTCCTTGGCAATACTATCTATTTTTATTACACTATTTTTTTTTTTTTATGTGGTATTGATGGGAATTTGCTTGATGTACTGTTGGCCCATCACTGCTGCATGTACACTAATTCAAACACAAAGACCAGATGCACATTTACTGCATGATTTTGTTCAGCCAACTGTCAACCTGCGCTTCAGCTGGCCTGCAATTAAAATTAAGTGCGCAGTTCAGCTGCTCCCCAACTACAGTACCATTAACCCGCTATTTAAAAATGAAAGTGCAGGAAAATAACATTTTGCCGTCTTCACGGAGCACAGAACACCACGTTTGTGACTTAAAAAGACAAACAAAGCTAGAGAGGCCAGTTATGGTAGAAAGAGTAGTTCTCTCAGCTTGAACTTTTTGTAAATCATTTACCCTAATGTGTGCAATCACGTTTATCTGTTCTGTTTCTATTTTGATAAGGCTGTGCACATAATTAAATTGTTTTCCAATACTAGCTTTCATGCATGCCTTTCTAGCACAACAAAAATAATGGAGGGGGAAATCCAGCGTATCATCATGTTGTTTCACGAGCGCTTCTGACACAGTGTAAATCTATAAGGAAAAAGTGGCTCCTGAGCATCCAAGATGTCACCATTGTTGTAATTTCACGGTTTGGCCACTATGTCACATTGGCTTTAGGCCAACCTGCTTCCCTTAGCTTAGCTCTGACGGCATTTGCTCAACACAAATGAGTGCAGCTAACAACAGCATGAACATATCTAACTAAAATATTCTCTGTTTCTTCGTTCCGTGTACGTGTGTGTCACACCTCATAGTTGGAATGACTTTAAAAACTTGCCCTGTTCTCCGTCTTCCTCTTTTTGAACCATTATCATTGACAAGCAGTGCCATGCAAACGCAGAAAACAGATACTAAGCAGAAACATTTCATTGACTGGACTGGTTGGAGTTGCATGTGTGGAGCCCATTTTACTCTTGTTCCGCTGCAATTTAACAATGAAACACTGCTGTTGGAGGTTAACTAGATCAACAACCCTTCTTCTGGCTTAATAGAATATTAAATAGAAATGTAGAAACTAGTGGCGTCCACAGCACTCTTACAGGGTACAGCGAGCACTAGGAAAAGTCCCACTTGACTTTGCTGGTTCAGGCTGCTTTGGTATTTTTTGTGACTTTACTGTCAGTGTGGACAGAAGCAATGATTACAGAAACAAAAAGCAAACACACACATACTGTAAATACATTCAGAGTATTTATATTAGACTTGAAGAAATTTGAATCTGTTAGCCTTTTTTTTTTTTTTTACTTGCACACCAGGTTGTAACAGGTTGTAAAACACAGTTATATTTATTTTTAGGGCATTTTAAGCAGAGAGTCACTGTATAGCATAAACAGCTGCATTCACATCCAAAAGAATCATGTCAAACAAAACAATTAGGCCTGCTCATACACTCGTTTTTCAAATAATAGCCTCTCCTCACAATTCCATTTCATTTCTCATTTCTCACATCTTACAAAATGTTGAGCCAAGGTGTCCAAAAAATGTAAGATTGCCTGGCCTGGTGTCTGCTCTAGCCTTGAGATCTCTTATTAGTGCCATGCTGGAAAGGCTTGGTTCACTTGAATAAGCCCAGTGAGGTGGCCATTACACATCCCCTCTCTGCAGCTATTATTGCATTAGCTAAACTGACCATTAAATGAGCACCCAGCTCTACCCATCTGGACACATGTTTCCGAGGAGCTGCCACTAAACTAAAATTATGATTCTCAGTACATATGCTCAGTGCATTTTGTTCTGCCTCACCAATGTCATGCTATGATATGTCTCCTACTTTTAGCTCAGTTGCCTAAACAGGGCATGAAACCAAAGGCAGAGATGTATGAAAAGATACTTCATTTGTGTTTTTCTGCTTCATTAATGGAAGTTTAACAATCTTTTTCAAACGTTTGGCTCAGAGCCTGAGGGAAAATATTGTCCATCTGCACCTGCTCCTGCTAAGATTACATAATCCTTAATATTAATACTCATGTTTCTTCGTCAGTGGGAGCTCATTGGATTCCTATTGTTATTGACTAGCCTATTAGCCCTGTTGCTCAGGTCTGACTGATTGTGATTAGCAAACCAGTGCTACAGAGAGACCTTATGTCCTAATTTTGAATGCAGCCCTCGTTTGGAGGAGATGTGAATGGTTCTCTTTTATTTCATCAAGTATTCAGCGGACCAGAGGTTTGTAAACTGTAACACACAGTCTTACTGTCGTCCATTATGTATTAAAACACAGTAGACTGACAATAAAAGGCAGGGAGTTTAACAGAAGTTATCTGGCTGCTGCTGTTTCACCTGCCAGTGGATATTTTTAGAACTTGCCAGAACTGATGGTGATTTTGCACTGATAATTAGTGTGCCATTAGATATGAGCTATTATCCATGCCCCCCCCTCCCCATCTCTAATGATGAAGATGAGGGTATAAATGAGTGGCTACCATTGGACCAATTTACCACAGATTTCTAGCTGTCATTACATCTCATGGATATCCAGGGATGAGACAAATGGGATTCAATTAGGTGTGTATGTCTGTGTGTACTGTACATGTGTGTTGAGTCCATTGTCTACCCACTTATCCTTCTCCCTAGGGACAGAGACTGAACTGATTGAATCCATGTCTGGCGCCTCTCAGCAGGGGATGAGATTGCGGTAATCCCCACTGTCAGGCCTCCATGCTGGGAGGGACTCTCAACTTGAGTCCCCAGCTTGAGGCCTGTGTGCCTCATCTAAGACTACTTGAGCTCTGAATTACTGTTCTCTCCGAGCAAACACCTGAGCAACAGAGGCATAAACATGCCAGTCAGTACTTAACCATGAAAAATATGTCATGCCGGTGGAAGAAAAAAAAAAAGTTTTATTTATGTAATGTTTTTTTGAGTCCAACAGCTAATATGTGTTTTGACATTGTTTTTTATTTTATTTTAGAAGTTCTTTCTATCAGTTAGTTCTGCACATTTATAAGAATAAATGTTGTTTTTCTTTTTTTAATTTCACTATTAAGATAAAATGCTAACCACGCCCTATGAACAAGCACCAGGCTTTGAACCCGATTTCCGAGCGTATGCCAAAGTGATTTCACAATGCAGAAATTGTAGTTTTGTGGTTTCATGTGCCACTGGGCAGCTTCCATGAGAATAAAGGCTGTATTTCACTTATACAATACGTCTACAATGCTAACAGGCTAAATCAATGTCTGCATTGCCATTGCGAACTTGTTAGCATGCAGATATTAGCATTCAGCTCAAAGCACTGCTGTAACTAAGTGAAGCCTCTCACAGCTGCCAGCACAGCGGTAGACTCTTAGTCTTGTTGTCTTCTTAATGGAAAGTCCAATTCAAGTTCGAAGGCACTGATGTTGAAGTCAAAGTGAATGTTCTTTTTTTATTGTGAAGTCGAGTTAAGCTTCAGTGTAAATGCTGAAGTTACTGTCCCTTGTATTAGTCATGCCGACTACTGCGTTTACCTGCAAAGCTGGGGCACTTCACACTGTAAAGTGCATTAGATGCTATTAGATAGTGAATCTGACAGCCATAGGCCAGAGTATTATCCTGCTTTAATACAAGCCAAAAAGGGAATGGGCAACTTCATATGATTACAGGATCAATGATGCTGTATGCACCATTTCACAGGGGGAGTGCATAACACACACATAAGTGTGCTAAAAGCCCACAGCATATGCCTCTTTGAAAGCGCCGGGGCCAAAATATGATTAACACTGCTGTTTCTCACACCAGCTGCATTGATCAGATGTAATTTAATGAAACATCACAGTTTTGCAGGAACAAAGCCAGACTGGTTTAGAACACAGGGGTCTGTTGACCTCACTCACAGTGGTGGGTTACGCACACCATTTGCTGAATGTCCAAACAGTAGAACAGAAGCAATATTTTGTTTAGCATTAGCAGCTCCTTTTTGCAATCATTAAACCAACACCTTGCTAATAGTGAAGATCAGTCATCCTAAACTGGAATAATTATGTAATTATGTTATTGTTGATAAGCTATTGAGCTATTATGAATCACAATTTGCTGCTTGGTAGTGATTTAGCTGGGTGGGTGCCATTGCATGTGTGGGTAAATGAAACTTTAAAACTTCTTCTCACAGCAACAGAAATCGATTGGTTTACAGCTGCACAAAATGGAGCCAGAAAAATCAATAAACCATGACCAATCCTGAAGCAATGTCTTGAAGGAATTATTCTTATTTTGTGTTGCCACGTCAGATTTTAACGATTTCCCGTTTTGCATTAGAGTCAGTGACTGGAGGATGTGACCTTCAGCAAAACCCGGAGGGACGTGCTGGCTTGGTTTGTCTATTAGCATGACCGTGGCCACTATCAAAATGTTTCCACTATCTGTCTGTTCAGCCGTCTGTCTCTCTGACCGAGACACCTGTCTGTAATCAGAGGCACCACATCTCCTTTGGCAGACCGACGCACAATCTGGTCGCCGCCCAACAGTATATGTGACAGATTGGATCGGACGATTTGCCAGTACCGGCATGGCCTCGTCCCGGTCCAGTACCACACCAGCCTGTTATGCAAAACAGACGAGACAAAGGCACCTTTTTATGGGCCTTAGGGCTAACACGCACCCATGCACAGATTCAATCCTACAAGTGCAGGGTCAACGCCTGTCATCATAAAGACTTTGTCCTCGTTTATAGTTAGGCCAGTTGAATATTGAAATAGCTTGACGCTAGTTAGAATATTTGATATACATTGAGTTTGCACGTGGACATATTCAAAATCTATAAAGAAAAGAGCTTTGTCAGCATATTCATATGTCATAATGTATGACTAAGGATTCCGTAGTTCAGTTCATTTTCTTCAAGTTCTTCAGTCCGAGTTTGAACAACAGCTTTCACAACAGCCTAAACGAACTGACCTAAACGGGATAACCAATCAAAGCTTGTTTTAACCAAACCAAACCGGTTAGGTGTGAACACACCCAAACTTGTAACGTCATAACCCAGATACTGCTCTAAAAGTAAAGTGAACTTGACAGAGCTTTCGAACCATATGACATGGTCTTAATGAGCTGAGTTGTCATGGAAATTGTAGATGTTGAAAATTTCCGTTATTCCCAACACCTGAAGCACTTCTCGTCTATAGTGGTTTAAAAGTTCAGTTTAACAGTTGGAAACTCAAGGTCCATGTACTTGCTTGTTTTCTGCTTTGTGCTTTTGACCATATAACACGATCTTTAACAAGAATCAGATACAGACCGTTATCATCATGAATAACGACAACAACGAACATCATCTCATGCCAACTGTTATTCTGTAGGACAAGGTGCCACATTTCTCTCTCTGTGGAAGGCAAGTTTGAAAAGAAATACCCTGATGAAAGGTAAGAAAAAAACTAAAACAAAACACACAGCCTCTTGTTTTTTTTAAAATACTTTAGTGAACAGATTTAGAAGGAAGTGTAATTTGGTGATATGCGATAGTATAGCTGGAAGACTGAGCCTACTGTGTTTACTGTCTGCTGTCTTGAAAACCTTGAATGGAGGTCTTGTTCATTCAAGGTGTCTGACAGAGCGAATGTTCATTAAAACAGACAACTCCTATTAAGTCTTGTCACCCCCGGGTGCCTGCCTACACAAACAGATCTCATGAGTTCTCAGCTTGCCCACACCATCAAAGAAAAGTCTAATCAAAGTGCTTGATTCAGGTCAAAGTTGGGTAACCATATGATTAGAGGGAAGGTTAATACACTGTTGGCTGCTGCATCTGTCAACACATCTGTGGGTGAAAAGGTGCCTTTTCAAGGAGTGTGGAGAGCCCTTCAGTGTCTTATCTTTCAGTAAGACATCCTGATCAGGACGTAATACAAGAGCGATGAATGGCATTCTCCTCCATTCATTTATTTAGAAGCAGTGTTTTTTGAGCTGTATCTTTTTTTTTGCTTAAGGACTCAGAGAAAAGGTAGATTTTCACAGAGAATGTAGAAACATAGATAGACTGATAGAAATATAATGTGCGTGTATAGCAGCATGGCACCGACACACACTGAGACAAAGCTCAACTTATAATTCTTTAAAGTGAATAATAAAATCAGATTTTACGCTAATGTCTGAAGATAAACCTGAATTAGTTATCCTCGCAGTGTCTGAATATCTGCTGCACATAGGGTAGACGAAGGAGCCATAACGTGCCCTGAATGGCAACTTTGAGAAAAGTCAAATGAGTTGTGCATCATTAAAAGTAAGAGAGGGAGCTCACTTTAATACTATATGGACTTATTTTCCTCTAAGGAGATGAAGTTAGCTAAATAAGTGAACGTACAGGATGTGCAGGATTTGGGGGGTTTTGGGACGCATGACTCTTGTACTGGCCTACATCTGGGCACAAAGTAAGGTGGTATTGGGTCTCTTAATTAATTGTCACAGGCATAACATGTATAACCATATAATTTAAAAGTCAAGTGTCCTGTCACAAAGTGCTTGCTCATGGTGGGAATTGTTGGGTCTCTGTAAATTATGTTATGAATATTACCCTCTATATGGAAAGTGTCATGAGACAGCTTCTGTTATGATTTGGTGCTATACAACGACAGTGTAAAGAATGGACAGAGCCTGAGTGACGTCACCCATAGGTTTTCAAAGCTCTGTTTTGAAGTGGAAAATATGCAGAGCTGGCCGCCGCCATGTCGGATGTACTGCTTCTTCTGTTTTTCGGTTAATCTAAATATCGGTAAAGACGTGGATCATCGAATTTTTCTGCACATATTGGTCGAATGACACCTGGATGGTCTAATAAGCCATTTGTAACAGCACTCACCTGTCAAAACAAGTTGGATTTTTTTAATTAAGGGAGACTGACTCACTTCTGCAGCTTGTCTTAAGTGGGCGCTTCAGGAGTTACAGTTTTTACACTCATTAACTTCATTTCCCAGCATCAGAGGTTGCCACTTGGTGCTATACAAATAAACTTGAACTCATCTATCAAAACTGTCACACAGCTGTTTGTATTAAGAAATCTAGACAAGCAGCCAATTCTACAACGATCACTGATGATGTAAGCTGAGGCAGCACGTGGACACAGCTGCAAAGCTTCTGTAAAGTATAAAAGCCAACACAGGAATGTGTACTTCAGTGTAAGTGAAGTATAACTGAAAGCCTTTTCCGACTATTGCTTCTTTCTTTTGTTTCACTCCTTCAGCTTGAAAGGGCAAATGACCAGCATGGACACACACACACACACACACACACACACTCATCACTCCAACACTCTACTTGAGTAGGTGTCTTTTAGATCCCTCCCCAGACAAAGAGGTCTGCTTTACATTTCCACTTTTATATTTATGATCAGCAGAGAGGTGGGGAGGTCTCAGCATTATGGGTGAAGCAGGTTCAGGCCTCTGGAGGTTTCTAGGAGCTCATGTGGCATGTAGAGTAAATTGTCAGTGGTGATACAGGTGGTGTGTTAGTGACAAGGTGTCACCTCGGTTTACTACTTTATGATAGCTATTTTAAGTAAAACCCATCAGCTGCTGCTACAGATGGCCATGAAAGAGATGTGTAGACTAAAAACCCTCACGGCCATGAATATTTCATTCACCATGCAGACTTTAGCCTCCACGTTTGCCTTCAAAACTGTGCTTGAAATGCTTCATAACATTCATTCAAAGGCCTTAATTTACCCATTGGTGCCACCCCCAAAAAAGATGTGAGAGATAAAAATATGTACAGAAAAAAATATTGATAAACTCATCTGACTCATCTTCACTTATAAGGTCAGAGCAAGAGGCATCGAGTGCTTAATCTTAAGGTAAACATAACTAAGAGAAGCAGTAAAACAGTCATCTTTGTAGTTTACATATCGTCATGTAGCCGCAAGTTTTTAAAATAATTTGTCATTTGACAGACTTATTAAGATGGAAATAGATAGAATAAATACAGTCACTATTGAAGCCAAACATACGCTCCTAATCGATTCATAAACAAACATTTCAAGGCAATCTACTTTGATAACTGAAGTAACTGTAGTTTTTAACAACTTAACTTTATAACTCAAGTTTATAACAAAACTATGAAAGATTTTCATTTTCTTACTTAAAAACAAAAACAAAAGAAAAAACACTGATAGTTTTAGATGAACAAAGTCATCTATATTTGTAAGATTGTTAAGTAAACGCATAAAAGTTCTGTCTATATCAGTTATATTGACAAGAGTTGCAGGCTTTTTTTTAGGTATTTTCCTCATCTATAAGTCTCATCGCTCATGCACCATACTGTCTCATCCATACTGCTGAAAGCCTCATCTACCCTGTTGGAGGAGTGGTTGAAGTGTATATCTGGCGTCTTCATGGTTTGCATTGTTCCAGTTTTGACCAGAAAGAAGATCAGATAACTCACCTGGATTTAAAGACACATAACCAACTTTCTTTTGGACCTTTAAGAGAACGGTAAACCAACAACAATCTTCATAGCTAATTTCAGCCTCAAAAATATAAAGTAGTGGCCTCTATGATGAGGACAAATCATAGAGGATCAATAAACTGATGGACCACAGCTAAAAATGTCACACCTCTCTTGAGGCATCACATTCTAGACACATCATAGATATAGATTTGTATTTTTTTCATGTGTGTGTCAAGAGGCGATCTAGCAGACGACCCTCAGGTCAGTGGGATGATTCACAAGTTGGTTGAAATCCATTATCTTTCGCTCTGTGACAACCCTGCACTCAACCTCAAACAGAAGTCAACTTTTCAACATTTGTCATCCTTCTCAGATCATCCAGGAAGGTTGGTGAAGCATTTATTGCTATATAAACTATAGATTACATCACTGTTTTGTTGTGCAAGAAAAAGTATAACCTTGTTCCCTCCTTCACTAGATTAATCTTTTTGACTAAACTGTTGTGATGATGTTAAGTTACTGTGTACTTAAATGTGAAATTCTTACTCATCTGTATTCAGTCAGAGAAAGTGAAGAAAGCAAAACTACTCTAATGGGTCCAAAGACACCTTGCAAGGCTGCATGATGAACAGTTTATTGTATTGAATTTCTATTGAGCTTTCATTCAGCAAATCACAAAAGTAATCTCAGGATGCTTTCCATGTAAAGCAGATCTACAGCATTATAATATCATTGACAGAGCCTCAACAACTTCAGCCAAAAGCACTTTGCGACAGTGGTAAGAAAAAAAAAAACTTCCTGTAAGATGATTCCGACTGGATGACCACAATACCACAACCACAATAATCGTAATGATACTGTAGCAACTATAACAGTAACAGGGTCATGGGAGGGGGGTGAAGCCTATCTCAGAGACAATCAACCATTCAGACAGTTAACCTATTAAGTTAATGTCTTTAGACTGTGGGAGGAAGCCGGAGTACCTGGAGAGAAGTGTCAAGCAGGACTGTGGTGGTGCTTAAGGTCAGGGAGCCATCTAGTATTACAAAAACTGTGACATAGTGAATGAGGAAATTAGCTACAGAGACTAAAACTGTTTTTTTGTACCAGGCTGTAAACATTTCTGCTGTGAAAACATTTTAACATGGAGGCTTATGGAGACTGACTCACTTTTGGAACCAGCCTCAAGTGGCCATTGGAGGAACTGCAGTTCAGCTATTTGGCTTAATTTTTCAACCACAGAGGTTTACACTTACAGTAAATAAGTTGCAGCTAAAAAGAAAGAGGAAGTCACCATACATAATGAAATGTTGTCATGTCATTTTTAAAACTTGTTTAGCGTCTGAAAGTTGTTGACTTCTTCTGTCATGGATTTCATCATTCACATCAAATGTGTAACCACCTTTCAGTCCATGGTTGTGTTTGATGTAACTTCCAGCTAGAGACTGAAACACTGGCTTCATGAGACTAATAGAGTTTATACACTGACAATTTTCTGACGTTAATATTAATTCAAATTAATATTTATGCTATATTTATGAGCACAACCTTTCACAACAAAGTATTTGAAGTAAATAAGTTGAAATTGTTAATTTTTCAGTAGGTTGAACATAAAATGAACTATTGCAAGTTTTCCTTTTTACATTCCTCAATATTTGAAGCGATTCTCTTCCAGAGGACGTACAAACGCATATAATCCGAATTGCAATAATTTACACAAATGGATTCGCAGCATTATGAGGACAGAAAAATGTACATTTCACTGTGAGGCAGAATGAAAAATGGTCTGTTCTACTGTAATGCTGTGATATTGCTGCAAAGTCATTTTATACTATTGCATTTATGGATAGTTTTCTTTAATGAAGCTGAATATGTAGCAGCAAGTAATGTGCACCAGTGTGGAATGATGAAATTTTACAACCAGTGGCATACCACACACATACACACACACACACACACACACACCTACACACACCTAAAAGACTCTGAATGTGTAATATACGCACATTTTCTTCTGCACAGTTCCTCACACTATCACACACAAATATATTCTAGTTTTTCTTTCACACATCATTTTCTGTCTTCACTCTCGCTCACTTTCTCTCTCTCTCTGTCTCTGTCTCTCTCACACACACACACACTTATAGACACACACAGAAGTTAATTCCTCTGATTACTGACTTACACAACGAACAACACAACAGCACAGGTGGCCCGCCCCAGGCTCTTTTTCCCTTCTCCTCCTACTCAAGCAGAGAGCGAAAAATGGAGAGGTAGAAATCAGGGATGAACGTGCTAACGTGTGAAAACATAATGGAAGTCAGCCTGAAGGTAAAGACTGAGGATTACAAAGTGAATCCAGGCTCGGCAACCAGCTGGAACACTTTTATTTTGCATACACGCACTTGATGCCGTACCATATTGTGGTTTATGTTCCCATCCTGGAAAAAAGCTCAGAGCAACGTGGGAAATGTGGTGAATAAGGAGCGTTAACTCATACCGGACTTAGAGACGCTGGAGGGGGAAAAAGTGTGAATATTGAGGAACATGACTATAGTGATTTGGTGGATGATGAATTGATATTTCATAATAACATATTTGACAAAAGTTAATCTTAATGTTAATGTTCATGCATCACATTCAGCTCAGGATTTTTCAACCTAAACCTTAAAAAAATGACTAACGGGGACAACAACTCGTGAATTTCATCCAGAACTGAGGGACCATGTTGAAGCCTACAACCCCGAAACTGCCTCCTCCTTGCAGGCTATTGTGCACTGTTAAATGAAGTCATTAAAAGTGCTTGTTTTTTTGCTACTGACCAGCTCTGACTACTATTATAAGAGTCTGACAACAGTATAAAAAGGACCCTACAGAGACAATGCTTTTATTTTCTGTACCCTTTGCTTGATTCACATTGAAATCTTCCCTGTAGGCAGAGGGTGACAGCACCCACGGGACCATGGCCAGTCGAGCTTCACTGCTTTGCAGCAGCTGGTTCACCTCCTCTGCCTGTTCACCTCTCCCTCTCTATCCTCGTCTATTCTTGTAGTAGCTCTTTATCCATACGCCGCAGCTTGACTAAATAGAGGCGGACAACCACATTGTTAAAATCAGCTAAATATTCAGCCATGACACTGAAAAACGTTCTGTACTCAAGCACAACAAACTCTACCTGACTGGTCTGTTACTACACTTTTGTTTTTTTACAGTTGGCACCTCACCTTTCCCAAAATGTCAAATTGGGACTTCTCCTTTAGTGAGAAGGAACAGAAAAAAACTCCTGTTATCCTACACAAACCAACACTTTGAGTGGACATATTTTGATAGAGCACAATTGCACCTATGGTTTACATTCTAGCCCATTTTGAGGGTGTTGACTGCAGTGTTCTCGCTCAATACTGGACCAAATCCAAAACCTTTTTGTTCCTGTTCCAGTTCAGCTTGAAATATTTCCTTAGTTTCCTTTCAAAGGTCCAGAGTGTAATGGCATCTTGTGGTGAAGTTGTAAATACTATAATTAGAAACTCTGCTGGCTGGGAAAACAGGAAATAAACTGTCTAGAGCCTGTCTTTGGTTTGCCCATCGTGTGCTAGAAACATGGTAGTTCAACATAATGTACACAGAAGAGGACCCGCTCCCTCTGTATATCAAAAAGGCTCATACTTATCTTTGGGTAATTATAAACTAATGAAAAACATATTTATGAATATTATGTTCCATTTCTGTCATATTCAGCCAATAGATGGACACACTGGACCTTTAATAGAATCCTCTCATCGGTCTCAGCTCTTTGTGACAACATTAATCATCTTTTTTGGTCTTTAATCATCATTTGGGAAGATTTTATTTATTTTAAATATATATTAATAATTAAAACATAAATAATGGGAATCCACCTCCCCTCCTTTTAACAAGTGGTTCAGTGTGGTATCCTGTTTCTATTGGAGATTATGTACTCATACTGGAAAGATACAGTACATTTAAGAATGCATGAATAATTATGTCTGACTCTGGAAATGTGGCCAATGGGTGTTTTAGGGTGGGAGCCTGTGTGTAGTTGTCTTTGTGTTTTTGTTTATGCTTCTAAAAGTTTCTAAAAGTTTAAAATATATGTCTAAAAATATATCTGTTTTTTATTTGAACTGATATTGTTGTGGTTGGTTTCTGGCACTCTGGGCAAAATACAGTGAAGCTGCCATAACAGTGTTCAGTCTGCAGAGCGCATTGTCAGTACTAACAGGGTACATACGCAAGGTAAAGAGAGTGGGAGGAATGAGGGTCAATAAGGGCCCTCAGTTCATTTTTTTCTCATTTTTGTTTAACCAGGGGCCCCTTAGCAAGTGAATTTAGTCCTTCAGTGTGAATAAGTCAGCGATCACACTGTAAATAGTTTTCGCTTGAGCTACTTTCTAACTCCAAAAAAGCTCCCTATGAAAACTGTTTAGTTGTCTGACTTATTCAAAGTGACAGTGCTGCTGCCAAACTATCTGTATGACAAAATACCATCAGTAAATACACTATGATTTTTGTAATAAGTAATAATTTTGTCATTTTAGTGGATCTACCATTGATTTTTATCCATTCAACCAACCAGTGGAAGCAATATGGAAAGATGAGTAATCAGTGGGTGTACTCAGAAGACCGGCACAGCGCCAGTTTTATATAGTTGGGTCCAACTTTATTTTCACATGATTTCTCTTTGTGTTTTATTGGCTCTGTAAGCACTTAAAAGCTGTAAAAAAAAAACAGATGAAATTAAAGTTTACCACAGCATCTTCACAACCTGCTGCTCTTTGATTATCGGCTGATAGAGATTAAACATTATACCTACCTCATATGCTGCCTGCACTCCATGTGAGCTGATTTCCCCAGCCTTGCTGCTAAGTGCCAAAAACTGTTCTGTAAATAGTTTCCTAACTATGACTCTGATGCTCAATTATGAGACTGTTCTGAGACTGTTCTCCTAATAAATATAAACAACTTCTCATCAATCCAGATCAGTTTATTGTTTAAAAAAACAACTTCCATTATCCCACCCACATCTGGTTTAAACCACACCCCTTTGTAGGCCTTACTATGGACTCTGGGAAAACTGGGATATAAATAATAAAGGGGAATAAATAAATGCAGCAATGAATCAGGAAATAAGCTGGGTAGGTAAATAAATACAGAATAGTCAACACATACTCAAAGATATTGAGTAGTCAGCCTCCAGTGGACATTCAAAGAACTGCAATTGTTATTATTATTATTTTTTTTGCACTTTTTTTTTTCTGCGTTGGCTTCGATTTTGAGCCACAGGGGTTGCTGGTTGATTGAATCATGCGGATACAACCCAAAAAGAACAACAATCATGCATATCAAATTCAAATAAGCAGATCTGCTTCAAGTGGTACAATTAGAAACAATAATGTTACTTCCCACCACTTAATTTATTTATTCATTTGGTAAAATATCAGTTTGTTTAACGGATGCCATAGGTTACATTAATATAAAGAATGTCTGCCCACAAACACAAACGTTCACATGCATGCCACCTCGATCCTCATGCCAGCTCATTTCTGAAAAAAACTCAGTTTAAAGTTTCATCTTACACCATCTCCCCCTGCCATGTGTGAGTTATGACCCCTGGTAGCTGACATCTTTCACAACAATAACAACACATAACTCAGTCTGCAGCCTTTCTGTCTCCCAGTCCAAACTCCCCTCCTCCCCTCCTGCCCCCGTCTTCCATGAAGGGCCATGATATCCATTTCTAAACAGGAAACAGACACAATGTGAGCATGTGCCTTTATGTATGCCTGAATGTGCATGTGTGCGCATAAGTCTGCGTCTGCGTGTCTGTGTGTGTGTGTGTGTGTGTGTGTGTGTGTGTGTGTGTGTGTGTGTGTGTGTGTGTGTGTGTGTGTAGAATATGTAATGCATTACCGCTAGAGTTCTGCCTGCATGGGAGATCTGCAAGTCGGTGTGTCATCTCAGAGATATCCAGTTTATTGATTTGAAAAAATCGACCATGAGTGAGTGCACTTAGCCTTTCAGGAAAAAAAAAAAAAAAAACCCACACACAAAAAGAAAGGCTGAGGAAAATGGTAAAATGTACAATCCTCTCTATGGTTTATTTATCCCACATTTGCCTCTGGGATATACTGTGGTACGTTGCCAGAGGGCCCTGTTTTAAAGATACACTCCCACCACACATGAGAACACACAGACAAATAAACTGCATGAACCACAAGCAAACAAAAAGCATGCGTGACCGCAAATGCACAAACAATGACACATAAACATGAAGATAAGGAGCTTATGCTTGCCAGTACTGGGAACACGGTCATACATGTACAGAGGTTTTTAACATGCACACCTTCCCTTTCATACAACAACCTCCAGAGCCAGGACAATGAGATCCTGAACACTGGTGTTTGTCGACAGGCCCTTTGCCCCCAGTATGGATGCATTCAGGGGTCGTTCATAAATGCCACTTGATAAAGCCACAATTTCCTTTTTTCAATCAGGCTACTAATTGCAACCTCAAGACCCATTTCAACCAGAAACACAGAGAAATGAACAGTATAAAGAATAAACAGATTGAAATCTATTTCCCTGCCTTTGTGTTGTTAATTTGGCATTAATCCAGCGAGTAAACAGCATTATTGTCCACACTAGAAAGACAGAGACAAAGTCAGAAATAAAGAAGGAACCAACAAACCAAAGGGATGATGGATGAGGCATGCAGGCCGACTAATTCGTGACCGGCTGTTCACACCTCTCGGCTGAAGGAGGAGCCCTGCTGCGCAAGCGGCGTAAGGTTCTGATTGCACTGATGTTATTGAAGTGACGCTCTCTAACTCACAACACCTGGCCCTCTGCTCCAGGAGACTTCCCAGCCTCAGTGCCCTGCCACGCAGGCAGAGATGAGATGGAGAGGCGGAGGTGACGGAGACTTGGCAAAGCAAGACTGATGACTCTCTGACCGGGTCATGAACCTTCTGTTGCCCTGACATACACTGCTGACATGTGAGCATGCCGAAGACATATAGGTTATTTTTTTATTTTTATACTGTATATGTGTGTATATATATATATATATATATAATCTATATATATATATATATCTTAGCTGCACACACATCACACATTTTGTCCTAACACCTACATGTGTGCAGTATGTTTCCACACACAAATCTATACTAACACACCAAAGTGTGTATCCAAGGCCATATATTTTCTACCGTAAGCTCCACTGTTGTCCAGTATGTTAAAAACACATGAATGGTGACACATCAACTCATGATTATTTTCTTTACTGATTAATCTGTCTGTTTTATTTTTTTTTAATGATTCATAGATTATTCAATTTATCTATAAAATGTGAGAAAATAGTGAAACATGTCCAATAAAGTGTTTGTCTCACTCTCTGTGTGAATGCTGGGCTGCCTCCTGTCCACTGTGGAGACCTGGAAAGAGGACAGACCACACAGACACAGATGAGGTCATCTGGCTCAGGTCCTTCCTTTCTCGTAACACTTTAAGTTGCTCAACGTCCTCCTGGAGTCATAATTTCCTTTTTAAAATTTACATATATCTGTATTTGACATCAAAATTCATATTTACTATGATATTTGTTTTGCTGGTCAGGTCTGTACACACACAATATCTTTTGCATGTCCATCCTAAAAGAGATTTCCCTCCTCTGTTTGCTCTTCCTGAGGTTTCTTCTATATTATTCCTGTTAACGATTGTTTGCAGGGGAGTTTTTTTCTGACCCGAATCGAGGGTCTGAGGACAGAGGGTGTTGTGTGCTGTACAGATTGTAAAGCCCCTTGAAGCAAATTGTTATTTGTGATACTAGGTTACATAAATAAAAAATGACTTGGCTTTTCCAACCGACAGTCCAAAACCCAAAATGTTTCAGCATACTATGATAATGTGAAGGAAATCAACACAATCAATACATCCTCACATTTAAGAAGCCGCAACCAGTGAATGTTTGATTCAACTTTTCTATAATGTTTCATTCAAAGATGCCAATTATTTTTGACTTCAATTTACTTTCATTCATTTCATTATTTTTTTCAATTGATTTACTAATCATGGGTCTCTAGTTGCTGTATTATGATGACCATAATTTCATCTTGAAACAGTTTAACATGAAATATCTATGTGCCATGAATACAAATATTAGTCCACAGCTCCCCAATAAATGAATGAGTACCATATAGGAAAGTCATAAAGTATTGAAACAGACTAACATTGTTAGTTTTGGTTTTTCCGTGGGATTTATTACAAAAGCAAAAATATATAAAAACAGCTGCATAAAAAGCAACTAGCAGCATTAAAGTTTACAGTCACGGAGTCCCAACAGTGTTGCTGAATCAGACTAAATTATTAGAGTGGCAAAAGCCTGTACAGTACTGTTGGGTGAAGCAATGTGGACAAATGTGGGTTCTGGATAGGCCAGGTATAATCTTGACAGGTGATCAGAGGTATGGTTGAGGCAACTAATTAACTTCATTTTATAGCGAGCCCCGCATCATGTCCATAACTGCAGTTTACTGCACACCAAGTTACTTTTTCTTCCCGATAGGAAGCTCCAGAAGCTGTTGTTTTGTTAATGAAAAATGAGATCAGTGTTTCTAGCTCATTAGACCAACACTAGACTGATGGAAACAGAGGCCTGAACAGAGACAGTTATGGTTGAGATTAAAGAGAGCATTAAATGTAATTATGAAATAGAGCTGCCCTCTAATATTGTGTGTATTTGTATGTCTTTAGTATGTAATGTACTGTAGACTGAATTAAAGACACTATCTGGGGAATCATGGGTGTTTTAATTAAAATAAATTAATTTAAAGAAAGAAAATACTACCAGGTCCCTGTTGGGTTAGTGCTGTACACTTACACAATCATGTGCACACACAACGAATTAACAACAAAGTACAGCTGAGGCTGATGGGAATGTTACTTTTGCTGATATTTAGTCATGAAACAAATCACCAAAGTAGTGAAAATATATTCTGAGTTGGACTTTAAAGTTTGAAGACATTTCATTCAAAACTACAACAAAAAAAAAGTGCAAAAGAAGATCACCAAAATAATTAGCATTCATCATTCAGGGGCTATGAATGTCACCATCGCCAAATGCTTGCTCATGGTGGGAATTGTTGAGTCTATAAATAATATAAAGAGGTCTAGACCTGCACTTCATTGAAACTAACACGACATAACTTGATATACTGATATAAGTTAAAAGACCACCAAAGGCAGTATAATTCACCCTTTGGAAACCATGGATATCTGGACTAAATGTCATAGCAATCCACCCAAAAGTTGTCAAGATATTTCTGTAAATGCCTGCTGATGGAACTAGAGGAAAACTCAGAGGATCACCAAAGTTATTATGATTTATTTTTGTAGGGAATATGAATACCAAATTTTTGTGCCAATAGTTCAATTTTTCAGTCTAGACCAAAGTGGTGGAACACAGACCAACATTATTTATCATTAATCCTACAACCATGCCTTGAGCATAAAAGTTTTACATTTGGTTGATGAGCAAATTCAAAATAAGATAACTGTAGCTACATCCATCAGGCTGGCTTGCAGAGTTGTAAACTGGACACAAGCTCTATCTGCAGGGCAGGAATGAAACTCAGCTCACAAACTCGCCTCTTCTGTTTAGCCTGCAAGCGTCTAGGGCTTATGGGAAACGGTGTTGCTTAAAGGTAGCTAAAACACATGCATATTTAATAAATGCATGCATTTGTTTTCATGTTTAAGAAACTGCAGCTATTTAAACATGGCTCTTACAATTTTGTAGCTATTAGCATAGTTACAAATGTAAACAGGGTTTTGAAAAAGGTTGTCTTACGTCTGGAGCAGGACTCGGAAGCTCCGGTTTCACGTCAGCTCTCTATAACACCACCCTGCACATTAACTTGACCCCCTCACACCTCTGCTGGGCTATCTGTGACATATGAAACACAGGCCAGACCTTTCATTCGTTCATAAAGTTTTAACAAGCTTCACACACAGGTGGTAGGGAGGCTGGAGAGGCAAAGGAAGAGAGCGAAGACATTCCTGTCTGATGAATACATCCACAGTTAAACGTCAGGACATCTTGGTTAATGCCACAGGGTCAAACATGGACCTAATACTGAGGATGATATATGATATCTGTCTACTATACCAGTGCAACCATAGGTTCACACAAATGCAGCTATGTTTTATCAGTTGGCTATAACACCATAAATTCTCAAACAGTGGACTTTTATTTACCTCGACTAAAGTGAGGGAAGCTGGCCTTTATTTGAGGCAGGCTGTTGACAGATTTTTATTTCTAATGCTTTAGAAGGAAGCCTGATTTATTCCCATCTGCTGGGAAGATTTGCTGTTGCTTAGGTTTGCTAAATTCTTTTCACACACTGTTCAAGCTGTTAGGCATTAGCACTGCGTACAATTCCAACGGACTTCAAATGCGATGCAAAATTTGTTTATGTATGTATGTGTGTGACATGTCATACTGGTATTTATAGATTAGCCTGTATTTTCTGTTATCTCTGGTGATATACAGCTGTATCGCAACAAGAAAGAATATCAGGCAAAGTATGTGGGAGTATACACATGAAACCAAAACTATGTTGTGCAATCTTGAATGCAGTTTGTAGTAGACATTCATCAGAAGGGTCTAGTGGGAGCAGATTTAATTCAAATTAGTTTCAAACATACATGGCCTCACACCCTGAAAGACTTGTTCCATTACCAGATGGTCATCAAGGAAGCAAAGAAAATGATTAGAGTTAATTATACAATGTTTGAAATGCTGTGGTTAGAAGAATAAGGGCAGATTCAGACTAAATCAGGCACGGCAGTGAACATGCAGTCTCCCAACTAAATTGAATGGAGGTAGTTGGTTTAGGCTGCAGTGGTGTAGGGCAGGAAAAATAAATCAAAAATAAACACAGGACCTGTTACGGTAAAGCTGAAACAGAACTCCACACTCACACACACTTCAGTACTCAGGGCGGTCAAACTGATCCACAGCCAGCCACTGAAACCAAGTGCTATCCAGGTGGAGTTCTTGGACTAAAACTACTCCCAGTTGTGTCCTGGCTTAGTTTATTTTGTGTACCCAGCTTCTATGTCTGTTTCTGGCATTAATGCTGCAAAATAATTATAATAATACCAAGAAGTTTCATTCAGTTAGTGTCTGTTTGTTTTGAGGGACAAAGAGACAGCTGTGGTTGAGCGACATACACCGTGAATGAGAGCGAGGGAGTGGCAATAGCAAGATAGCAATAACGTCTCTACCTGTCTGCTAGGTCGGACCTTTCTTGCACATAAGAATCTCATCAGATTATTATTTTTTCTAAATACTAAGTGTAAAGCTTCTGACCTTTTAAGTCAAAGGATGAGTTCTAAATCTCTGCATAAGAACTGTCGGTGCACACAAGAAACACTTGGCATGTGCCAAATTACGCACTTCAACACAATGACCTAAGCACATCCCTTTAAAAGCCTGATAGCCTAAATGTAGGGCCAATTTTTTATGGAAAAATGTAGCAATTGAGAAAGCTAATTAGGACAAAAATAAATAATGATGTCCATCTGCTCTTAGGGCCTCATCTAAAATAAAAAGACTGTGGCAGAGGTGATAAAATAATGGTTTGATCTTAATGTGATGGTGAATTACAGTGCAAAAAAGAGACACTGGGCACAGTAGTACTGTGTCATTCATAGATGATGAAAGAGTGTTACTGATGGATAAATGTCGCTAAGAGGCACAATCTCTAAAGCTGGATAACTATTATGTACTTTTTAATTTTTTCACTCCTTCTATCAGTTTTAGTGTAAGAGAAAATGTACCTGGTTTAATTAAGCCAAACACAATTGAAAGTTGGTGGCTGAAATGTAACACTTCATTATTAATGCAGAATAATTACAAGTGAACTTAATTAACTCCAGATCTGCAGTGCAATGGAGCAACAGGTGTTCAGTGGGTGAGTATTACAGACACAAGATGAAATGATGAAAGGAATGAGGAAAGGAATTGTTTCCTTGTTCTCAAAATGAAGCTTCAATGACCTTGTGAGCAGAGTTAAAGTAAACACGTTGCATTACTCTGAAGTCTTTCACAGATTTGTGTTGAAGCAACAGTGGGAAGGTCAAGCATGTCTCCAGGCATGTTTGAATCAGTTATGTTCTGAACTACAGTTTTTCTTAAATTTGGGAAATCGGTTTTGCTTTTAATTTTCATGGCAGGCAAATCAATCAGTAGGTCCGTCATGTCATTCACATAATGTGCAATAACTCTCTGTTGACCATGATAATACATACTCCACCAACCTGCTGCATTAAACAGATTGAAAGCCACATAGAACATGGATATGAAATATAGAGGTGCATACCCTCCAGTATATTATATCATGTTGTTTTTAGACCTTTTTTGGACCGGCTAACTATCTGCTTCCTCCTGTTTCCAGTCTTTCTGCTAACCCAAGCTGACCGGCAGTAGCTCCATATTTAGAATTCAAGCTATAGAGCGGTATCAATCTTCTCATCCAACTATCTGGAATACAGCGAATAAAAAAGTTTCCCAAAATGTCAAACCCCCAGACACATACCAATAACACCATGTGAAATAGACCACACAGGTCATTGTTTATACTGTTCTTGTCTTTTCAGCACCGCTGCAAGTCCATATTGGGATCAGCTCGAGCCTGAATTGAAAAACGTGCAGCATGAGAATGATCATGAAGCACTGCAACCCAAAACAGACCAAAATAATCTTATTTTGCAAAATGTAAACACATGTTCTGATGGTATATTATGTCCGATAGCCAGGTAATTGTCTTAAAATGTCCCCATATTAGTTTAACTTTTAACTTAACTTTTAAATGTTCAGCACACAGACACTTAGTTTTGTATTCGTCCTTTCAGCCCAGCGTGGCCCACTGTGCACACGCACACACACACACAGTGGTCTGTTTCTTGTTGCTGTTTTTTTTTTTTTCTCATTCCAGACCTTCCTAGCCAATGCTGATGAGCCATGATGCCATTACTGTTGATTTCATGTGACAGCGATGAAACCGGATAATGAAAATCAATAAGGCAAGCTCCTCTAAGCCTGCAATTGTCAAGTTTTATAAATCCTTTTCTTGGCCCGGGGTAGCCCTTTCTCAGCTGCAGAATACATACATGCAGACACATACAGAAATGTACATGCATCTTCAAATGCATGCATGGAAATGGGATGTGTCAACATGTCCTCAAACGACAGAATAAGTTGTGTGCCAATATCTCCTAAGTCAACAAAAATGAATGTTGTACAGTAACAGTATCAGGCCCAGATCCTGAGTATGTTATGGAAGGCATGTGGCCTAAAGTTGGTTTAGGAAAAAGTTTAGGTCTGCTATGTAAGTCCAGTTCATAATTTTAAACAAGTCAGTGTTGTCTTTGGTGCAAAAAGGGTCTCATGGGCGAACGTTCTCTGTTTGAGTCTCTATCTACACAGACTTCCTTGCACTTTACTGCTCTCATCGTAATTAACACAGCTAGGTCACTGCTTAACAATACAAACCGAAATATTGATTGTAAAGAGCTGTCTGCACTGACAACAGATTTGGCCGTTTTTTCTGGTGAGGACAGGCTGAATATGTTGGCTAACTGCAGGTATTCTCTGCTGCACAGAAGCAGAACAATTGTTTATTCAAATCAATGGAAACTATATTAACCATGCAGCATTTAAATGGTTTCTGGAGAGCTATAATTTCGCAAAGTTATTCATTTAGTCTGTAAAAGGACATTTTTGTTATCTGTTTATTCGCTTTTCTGTGCTCTGAAATATGTTAGAGTCCCGTTTCCAGGCTAGACCACTAATCAAATGTAATTTCAGAGTGTTTCATTAAACCACACTTCCCTGATATAACCCCAGTCCCTCCCAGAGGCTCTTTTGTTCCCCTCTATATTCAACTCTTTTAGTATTACATTCACACACACACACACAAACACACACAGATCGATTGTCTCTCTGGCCTATCAGTGCACCAAGTTACACAAATTGCATTTACCTGCTTTACAAATGCTTCAAATAGAGAGAATGGGGGGAAAATAAGAAAACTGGAAAACAAGTTGCCCACGTTAGGATACTAGAACAACGACAAACCTCTCCGCCATTCCATCAGACCGGTGCAGAATGTACTGTGTTTGTGGATTCAAGAAAGGGTGGAAGGTGCCTAACACAATAGGCCTTAATTCAATGGCTGAATATGCTCTCTCTCACACACAAACAAAGAGCAAGCCAACAAACACTCCCCCAAAGATTGCAAGTGCTGCTTTTGATCATGAAATCACACCTTTCTTCCGTCTCTTTCTCTGAACCGTCAGTCGAATGTTTCAGCTTTAAGAGACAGAGGTTAAAAAATAAGTGCTAGTGGGTTGTTTTTTTGTTTTTTTCTTTCTTTCCCTTTCAGTTCATTAGCTCTTCCTCTATCCTTTCACACACAGAAAACTTATGGCAGATGCTCCAGCTCTGGGAACAGAAGGACAAGTAGAGGCACGATGTTTGTTCATCCCACAGAGAGAAAATGTGTATGTGATCACAGGGAGGGAGTGATGATAGCCTGTGTTTTCAGCAGAGGGCCTTGCGTCCTTGGAGGCCCCCACTGACTCATGAATATCTGGCCCGGCAGCTGACAGTGATTGGCTATTGTTGTGAGCCGAGTGGCCTTGTCTGTGCTCATTGCCCGTGCGTCCGACAACATACAGCAGTAGCCTCTCATCTCGCCTCTGACAGTGGACAAGATGGTTTTAAAACCACATGGAACAAATAGCAGTATGGCTGTAATTGTGTGCAGCGGGCCTGTATTAGTTTAATTGGGGACAATAGCTTGGCCGTCAATGTCATCCTTGGAAAAGGAAATCCATTTTCCCCAAGGTTCAAATAACAACTGCTCGACTAAAAGAAAACAACATCGTTGGCCAAAATGGAGTTTTAACCTTCTGTCACTTTTTGACATATGTTATGCTATTTTTTTAATACCACAGAGATAAAAAGTGAATACAGCTTTTTAAATTGTTCAAAACTGACCAAAAAAACAAAGCACAGTGTCTGCACTTTGGAAGTGTAGTTTGTCTACGGCATTGTGGTTGTGCATTGCTACCAATGCTGCAGCTACTGCACTCCAGCCTAAGAGAAAGACATGGCAAACTAAAGCTAGTGTAGTTATTGAGTTTCCCCCAGTTGTTAACTTGATGAACTGACATTAGGTTCTTTGGACATAATTTAATGAGGCAGCAGCTAAATATTAAATGTATACATTTATGATGAATAAATAAACAGCTTATCTGCAACTAAAAGTTAGCTAGATGTAGAAAACTCATAGTTTGACTTGTGAATTTATTTAGATTTGGAGTTCAAGCTACCATTGAATCTAAAATGTATTCAATTGTAAATTAATGTGTGTGGTTTCTTTTTTTAGTGCAAACCACAGCCATGTCGCAGCACTCCCCTTCTGATGAAAGAACCAGTGATTGTGAAGCATGGATGAAGCCAATCAGCTAGTTCAAGTGAAATTTCAGCCTAATACAATGCCCCATATTTGTAAAACAAAGCTTTTGCAGATTTTAGATTAGAGAAAATAATAACTACTGAAAGATCTACTAAATTATGAAGTTTTTATGAAGTTTTAATGAAGTTTTTCTTCACTTTTAACTGCTTTATTTGCTTTTGTAGTCAGTACGAACAAAGTCAGTTTTAGGAAAAACTGTTACTATTTGCAGACTTATCTAACTCACACACTCAAGTCCATTGGAAAATCTTTAAAACATCAAATCAGAAATATAAAATGTCAGGCTTGGCAATTTCCTAAAATCTTCATACTTACAAACAAATTTGTTGCAGTAGTAAGATTTTATAAAATTGCAAGGCAACCTTATCCTTAAAACTTGTGAACTTGTGAAACATGTTGAAACACCAATTTGTCCTGCCAAGTTCAAGGTCTGAAACAGGAAATAGATTATCATAAAGAGGCATGACTGATCTACACAGTTTCAGTTGGTTGAGCATGGATTTATTCTTGGGTTTAACGGGTGTATTTCTTGCTCATATGGGAAGTATCTCAGCCATGACGTTACCACCGAAACCCACAAAAATGAGTAACAGCTTTGAGTGTCCCCGATGAGTGGTGCATCTGTGTTGACTTGAGATTGGACAGATAGAAAGGGAGAGAGGAACATGACAAGAAGTTTGAGAAAATTCACAAATCAGACGCCAAACCTTGTTCCCTGTCCAATCCATTTCCCATGTAATCGCAGCTCTGCCTACAGTCCTCATCACAGGACAAAAACAACGCAGCTGCAGTGCGACAATCCTCAATCAATCATTATCACCACCAGCTCACATCTAGATAGACTGAAGGAAAAATACTAACAAGTGGGACTACAAACAGAGCAATAATCAGCCAAAATAACCCCACACACCGCTTCCATTATCAGTCATTGCTCAAATACAGATATTTCTTCATTTTACATGGCTTCAGAGTCACTGTAAAACTTTGGGTGGGATTGCTTAAAAGCTCCAATGTAAAAAGATATTACTTTTCCTTGTCAAATGGCAAATAAAGTCCAGTTAATCTCAGTAAAGCCTGCTCTGGCCAAAGGGAAACATGTATAAACAAATCTATGACAAATGGCCTCAATGTTTCTAGGAAATTAAATTTAAACCACAAATGCTCTTCCTCTTAAATATCAAGGGCGAGGCAGCTCCCCCCCACTCTCCAAACACCACCCCCAAGATATTTGACTTTGTCTTGTCTGTTCCATTTCTCCATCATCTGTCTGCAAACTTGACAGTGATGTTTCAGCATAAACACAGCCTTCTGTTTTGGGTAGAAAATGTATCTAGTGGCACCTATGGCATTTAGCATTCAAACAAGAACAGTCTAAAGCCAGTGGTGCCAGCCTACGTGGGAAAAATGTTTTCATGAAGCTGTACTGGCTCAAGATGATTTATAGTTTGAACATGAAGCTGTTCTGTGTGGCTCATTGTTTATATTACGAGCTAAATGCTAACTCAACTGATGTTTTGTTTTAATTTTTAATTTTGATTTCATACTGTTTATGGCTGCTATTTTTAGCTATGCTCTAGGGATGGCAGTGGTCCTGCCATCTTCTTTGCCATTGTATTTGATCCTTGACTAAATTATCTAACTATTGGATGAATTACAGATGTTTATGTTCAGCAGAGAATAAATCCTGACTTTTCCTCTGAGATTACCAAGAGGTAGATAGGGTCCCATGACATTCCCATTCACAACAGATGTCTAGAGGATATATGCCATGTTTCCAGATAAATGCACTTTTCTAATACTTAAAAATGTGCACCAGCATATTGATGGGTTACAACACAACTAATTAATCCTAATGTACTTGGTGAACCCCTGATTTTTCTCTAGTGCCACTAGTAGGTTGAAGGTATCCATGATGCTCCGACAGTGTATCCTGTTGATGTTGGTGACCTTAGCGCTATTTCACCAGAAGTTTTAGTTCATTTCTGGATTATTCAATGCATTGGGCGGTTTGATGCATATGTGCGTGGTCCTAAGAAGATGAACTTTAATAACTTAAACTTTACTTCAACTTACATTGATCGTCATCTATTCAAAATTTGAGAGCATGAGTTTGTCTAAATAGTTGTAAAACTAGAAACACTGTAAAACCAAGCAGCCTCAGGTAATTATCAAATGCTAATCCAGTATGGTTACCATGGTAAACAGCATGTTAAAGTCATATAGATATCATTCCTTGTGGATTTCGTGAATGTTTTGAACAAAAAAAGTCAACCTGCTAGTGGCATTTGAGGATAAGTTCGGGTATTACAACAGAACCATGAGTCTGTCATGTTGTGGCTGGGGCACAGTTTTGGTCTGTTCTCCACAAGACTTCAAATTAATTAACTTTAACGTTATTATTCCTTGGTTTATGTGCTTTTACCGTGTGTCAAGTGGCCTCTCGATGAATTACAGTTTTTAGCAATTCCTCATTGGTTTCATTTCCCACAGTAGGTTGCCGCTTGGCAGAGTGATGCTTTTGGGATGCTTCTGAAATAGATCATGGCACTTCTGGTGGGGTTGCAAACATTGACTAGAATGGTAGTGATTTGCCCTGGTGAACACGGAACGTGTGACATTCATGCCCAGTGTAATTTAGTCATTATCCTCTCTCAGAAATATGAGTATTTTGAGTATTTTTAGTCATTCCTCCAGTATTTGTTAAAATATTTCACTCTAGACTAAAGTGGCAGAGTGACCAACCAACGCACATTACCACCCCTCAAGTCCTGCCAGTAGTGTAGGTAAAAGCGATTATCAAATAATACATAAAAAAAATATTAAGTTACAGCTGGGAGTAACCAGTGCAGCTAGAAAAACTGTTTAGACCAAATAATTAAGGAAGCATGTATTTGAGAAGAGCCATATCACAGTGTTGGGTTTGAATCAATAATTGCATTAATCTCATGACATGCAACCTGCTAATGTAATAAATAGCTGGGACAATAATGGGCAGTCACATTAGGCATAATTGTGCCTCGAGAGTCACCTAGAAATGTGCTTGGGTGTCACTTAATATACATGAATATGTGTGTCTGTGTGTGCTGTCCATGCATCTGTGGATTGCAATGAAAAAACACAATAAAGACTTCATATATTTATGCATGAATGCACTGCTCAGGGTTCAGGACAAACAAAGCAGACTCAGCTCCCTCCCCACCAAACATTGCATCTGAACATCCAGTCAAATTAACCTCATTGTTGACTCACTCATGTCAACACAATTTTAATATCCGGCAACCTTTCTGCAATATTATTTTCAGAAAATATTCTTCTGCAACTCTAAGAGCAAATGCTCCACTATCACCTCTGGCTGGTCCTGATGCTTTTTTTTTAAAACATCTTTGTCCAAGCTTGGCAGTGTGTCTCTTTGTGTTTATCACAGCGGGCTATCCTTCAAGCTGCAACACAATGCAATGCAGTTCACTCAGTGATTTTCTGCTGTGTTTTTTTTCTGTGTTTGTGTGTGTTTGTGTAGTGAAGGAGAAAGCAATCACACCAGAGGCTCTTTTTGAACAGAAGCACCTGGCCGGAGTCTTTGGTCAACATCTCCTCAAAGGTTTTAAACTGTCAGGTTAAGATGAGGGCAGACAACTGAGAAGAAGTCTAAATGGAGCTTAATCTGTCAATGAATGAACATTTTTTTCATGAAATCCTAGAAAATAACAAACACAGTAGTTTCAAGTTAAATATTAATTTGTTGTGGTTAATCCTCAATGATTTCAGGGCAGAGGAGTATAGAGCTTTTTGTTGCAAAGCTGTTGTTTTATCTGATCTTGAAGCCTGGTGCATTGTGCAACGCGACAGTAGATGGAAATGAATGAAATGAAGTTAGGGAGTGACTCAAAAGTGCAAGGCAAATGGCAAAGAAACCTTTTCAGTCAATAGTTTTACTAGTTTCATTAGTCTTATTTTTTGTCATAGACACTTTAACTTTATTTTCATCTAAAACTCTGCGGTTTGCCCTCAGGGCATTCTGTCAGAAAGCAATCCTACTCGGTTTAACTATTTGGTTAGATTTAGAGAAAAAAGACAGAAAGCCCTGAAGGCAAACTTCTCCCACGTGCAGAAACTCACTGCATACACCATGTCTGTTATTGCGGTCCACTGACCTGATGTACCTCGTTTTGTCAGTTACTTATATTACTTCTCATTTCTATCAAAAACATCTCAGAAGAACTTTACATTCATCTCGGCCTCCTCAATTTCCCCAGTTCTATTTCCACCATCCCCTTAATTTCCATCCAGACCTTTATTTCTGTGTAATTAGACAATATGTTTTACACACCTTCAGTGCACAGCAATTACTTTTCCAGTCATGAGTTGCGCAATTAATTCTTACTTCAACAATAATCCAAATAAAAACCCACATTGTGCCTTTTGCTGCTGCTTCTCTGTATCCATACTGTATCTACTACCTGTTTTCAAGTGCTAAAGTACCAGCAGCCTGCACTGAGCTAAATATGAAATCTAACAACTATCTTTCCTCTGTGTGATAATATTCTATTGTATATATTATATAATATTCTAGCGCTGTGATTTTTTATTTTTTTACTGAGCTACATAATGAAGGCTTGTCATCTCCTGAGCAAATAAATCTGTTCTGAAGCGACAACATCACAACAAACCAGTGCCTTAAATTGGACTTCAAATAACAAAGATTAGAAATTGGCTACAAAAGAAAATTTGCCTTTGGGTGGTATTGTGTAAAAGTCATCACAGATTCATGTACTTGAATTCTTGGGTTTAAATTTAAGTACTTAAAATATGCGTGTCTCCCGATTGTACTCCCCACCACCAACTTTTAAAAGACAAAAGAAAATGGATCTGCTTCTTTCAAAGATGTGACAGGAGAGAATATGGAGCAGGGAGTGTATGATTTATTGCTTTCAGAGAGGAGGAATATGCAATGCACAGACAACATTGGCTAAGGATAATGATTACTCCTTCATGTGTACTGTATAATCTCCCATTGTCATCAGCTCTCTGTGTCCTTACCTTTGACTTTCTTTTGAATCTTGTTCAAGAATTCTCCTCCCATTTCATCTTTCATCCTTCAGATCCTGGGTGTCCCTTGGTGAACCTACCTGTAAGTGATGAGACCATGGACATATGAAGATGTGCCCCCCTAGTATCTTGAATGATTGTGGGAGGAATCTGTGTACCAAAGTCCCATGACAAATCTACCAAGTACAAAACAAATTCCATTGTTAATCAGTCTGCACAACATTTAACAACATGCAGTTTTTTCACCCTGACAGGATTTTAGTTCGAGACTTGTCGAGACATTAACCTGAGTCTCCCTTGCCTGAGGCAGAGAAAAGATGGATGGACGGACTTTCAAAAGTAGTCTTGAGACCGATCTCGATTACTACCAAACTGCCTACTAGAATGCAATGATACTGTAAAGTTTGCTGGAGGAGGGATGGTGGTCTGGGGCTGATTTTCATGGTTTGGGGCGAGGTGCCTTAGTTCCAGTAAATGCTCTTGATGCTGCAAGATTCAACAGTTTGGGGACTGTTCCAGAACAACACAAGGTCCATAGATGTAATGTAATTTTAAAATGTTCATATACTGCTGGTGTGATTGTGTCAACCATCACCACCACCACCATGGTCACACATGTACTTGTTGTTATGGATACCATAATGTCAGCACTGTTATAATGAACTTATGCCAATGAAAGAACAACCTTCAGCTTGAACAGTGCCTCCATCATTTAAAACAATTTCCAAAATCGAAATCAGTGACAGTAAAATATTTTTAAAGTAAAACCCAAGTTACAATAAACCGAAAGGTAAAATATTGCAGACCTGTTAAATAGGAAAGATCCTGTCTGAATTCTTTCCACTCTCTCTTGAATTACCTTTTATTTCCTTTCACAAATAAAATGTGTCATCCTCTAACGTAACAAGTCAACAGGCTGCGATGACTCTAAAGCCACGCTTTTACAGACAGTCTTTTGACTCTACATAACAAGCGGATTTAACACTTTGCCTCAAGTCTTGCATACTTATAAAGCGAGAGGGGAGAAGTCAGTGAATTGATTTTGGACAAAAAGTTCTCGCAGACAAACAGGATGCCTGCTGTAAGAACACAATTTAGAGTTTCACAGAGCGAGCATGGAAACCATATCTATACAGTGTTACACCTGCTGGCCATGGTTTAACACATAGACATGTGAACACTGCCTGCATCAAGCTGTCACCATACGCACAGGCAACTTTAACAGGTTTATCTTTACCCTGCTTTGCTCCTTTTATCCTTGTTAATTAACCACTAGGCTCGTGTTAGACTTGACAGGTGCTATATACATGTCAGTAAAACTTTTTTTTTTTACTTTCTTGTGAGAGATGAAAAAGCTGGAAGTAGTCCAGATTCTGGTTCCCCAGCAAAGGCAGGGGAAACACGGCCGCTCTGCTCAGTGGACCGTGGCTGTCGTGAAGTTACAAGACTCTCCAGCGAGGAAGTCCCTATTCTCTTTAGTGTCATTGCACGACTTTCTCTCTCTCTCTATCTCTCTCTGTCTCTCTCTCTCTCTCTTTCTTGTCGCCTCTTTCAGTGTTCGTCTGTGTCTCCCTCTTTCTCTTTAGTGGGCCCACTCATGCTTTATGATGGTCTCTCCTGGGTCCTCTCAGTTGAACCCCCTGCTCCCTCTGCCTGTCTCTCTCCTTCGTTCTCTTTCACAGTCTGTATCTCTCTGTCTCCTTAGAGGGCCACTTTTACCCCACTTACTTTTTATTGCAGTCTCTCAAACTTCCAACCCCCGCTCCTATCCTGTCAATTGTTCTCTCTATCCTCTCCTCTTTTCTTCTCTTCTCTCACTCCAGCCATCCTCTCCATGTCCTTTGGTTTGGGTTTATTTGTCCTATGATGCCCAGACGTCCTCATTCGACACTCAGCTTTCTTCAAAGGATCTCACAGAGCCTACCGTCCCTCCGTCCCATCGCCACTATAACAGCATCCTCCATAATAATCTTACACTGGTGTAACAAGGACAAAGAGCTTGTAATGGGTAAAAAAATATATACATTTCATTTGTTTGGCGTCTAACTTGACTGAGTCTGTGGTGAAATAAAAAGCAGAGAGAATACCCAATATAAAAAATAATAAAAAATAAGAGTGGTGTATGTCCAGTGTTGTAGTCCCTTCATGTTCTTGTGGGTTGTAAAAACACGTATACGTTGGTGATTGGAGCAATTTCTTTTAGGCTTTTTACATGCATTAGAAACAATCTGCTGTCTCTGGTTTGTCTTCAAGAAACAAACAGACACTCATCCTCTAGCAAAAGATATTAACCTTTATATCCTTTGTTGCACTAATAAGGACGTGCTCCAACTTCAGTCTGTGTACTTTTGAAATGGGAACGTGTATTAGGTAGATTGACATCTGCTGCTGGGGATCACATTCCCTACATTTAAGCAAATTAAATCGAAAATAAAAAAAATCCAACTTTTCTTTTTTAAAGTACACAGACCAACAGAGCTCAATGAGAATGAGAGATGTTATTTTTCAACAGTCTGACGAACACCTATCGATTATTAGATCAGTTCTCCTGCATAGCTTTGGAATCAGATGCTCATCTTACTGTTATAATAGTCATGATGACTCAATTTCTAACAATTAAATATCATACGAGAGGTTAATATTTCTTCATTCTAAACACAGTTACGGCCGAGACAGATTCACTCCTCACCCAATGTAACTTTAAACCAAACGTTTTGATCAGATCTCTGGTGGATGTGTTTGTGTCAAACATGTAGATGTGTGTTCCCAACCTTTAGAAATATATAGCGGGGTCGATGTGAACGGATCAGGGCCAATATGTTAGACTAATACAAAACAGGTCCAGAGTTACAGTATGGGTTGGTTCTGATACGGTCCTCTGAGGGTGTGGGGTGAGTGCTGATTTTGTTGGTTTCTTCTCTACATGCACCTTCAGAAATCAAACCTACCCTTCCACTGAGAGGAGCTATAGTCTCAGTCAAGACAGTGTTTTCCGATAATCACTAGAGTTTCTCACAGCTGCCACTTACAAAACCTGTCGTCATCCAAGAAACAAACTCCAGCAGCCATGCCGAAATTAAAATAAGGCATTAGAGAGATGAAGCAGATGCTATCAACTGGTTTATTCTATTCAGCTCAACAGATTGTGGCCCATCATAGCAGACCAGAATTATTTCTTTTCTGATTTGGGAGAACAGGACTGGGGAGGTTGTATGTGTGTGTGTGTGTGTGTGTGTGTGTGTGTGTGTGTGCGTGCACATGTTGGTGAAACACCCTCTCTTTATTGCCCTGCCAGCAGAATGAAATGCCCGCAGACTTGGACAATATGATGGATGTGTTTGAAACTTCCTTGTATCGAAGTGAAACTGAGGGAAATATAAGATGAGTCTCATTATAATGTGACAGGCTTTGCTGCAAGGAAGCCACACTGTTCCCTAGACTCTGTACTTCTTAAACAGGAGGGACAAGATTGAATAGAAATAGGAGGCTGCAGTACAGAAGCGGCTGAGAAATAACTGCAAACTGAGGTCAGCACAGGTGATGAGACTAGAGGCGGTCCCCTTTCCATTCAGAGCTGCATCTGCCTTCCAAGACAATTCTGCAAGCAGAGGCGAATCCAATCTATGTGATGCAAAGGGAATATTTAATGTACCTCACACCAACTGTGATCAAATATAAATGTGCTTTAGATTGTGTTATTTGGCGCATGGCGGTGTTGCAGATGCCGAGACATGACTCCTTGTTTGGAATCTACACACTCTCAGTTTCTGATACGTTATTCTCACAAAAAGAAATAAGGAAGGAGGAAGAAGTAGTGCGGGCTCCTTTTGATCTTGATAATACCGCTTGATATTGCCATTGTCTTTTTTAGTAAATCTATTCAGTCCATGTTCTTCGTGAATGTGGGTCACTGTGGAGAACGAAAGAAAAAAATGAAACAATAAGATGTACTCTGCAAAATAGGTTAGAAGATATCAACACATTCATGCATATGCATACTGAGACTCTGTTAGTCACTTTGCAATTTAAATTCTGAGATACATATTAAAAAGTATAAAGGAATGTTTTATTATTATTATTATTTTGTAGACATCCATGGTCCCTCTGGGTCCATTAGATTGGCACTAGGATTGGAACTTTGTTGATCTTATACAGGTCTAGTGTGTAAGACTTAGGTGGATTTATTGGCCAAATATGGCAGAAATGGAATATAATAATCACAGGTATGTTTTCGTTAGTGTATAATCACTTGAAAAGAAGAATTGTTTTTTTTGTTTTTTCTTACCTAATAATGAGCCTTTTATCTACAGATTCTGCAGGTGCTCTTCTATGGTGTCCACCATGTTGAACCGCCATGTTTCTGCAATAACCTAGAATGAACTAACCAAATGCTGGCTGGCCCTTTCGATAGGACCCTTTCACACTTTTGATGACTCTACCACGTGCCTGGAAGAGGAGGATTAAGCAAGGGGTGATCAGTTGACTGCAATCTGCAATCTCATCAGTAGATATGCCACCCACACACTTTGAACTGATCATCTATAACCATCATCAAGATTTCTCCAATGCTGTTCCCCAGAATAGCAAAATAAAAGTTCAATCCTGCAGACTTTTTGGACTGGACACTCCCCCATAGAAAACAGCCTTTGTAGGCTCTGGGAAAGTGAATCATTTACCTTGAAGAGTTGTCCTATCAACAGTACCACAGGCTTCTGTATTATAAGTGTGGTTTATGGGGAAAAGGCTTTTTTTGGGCCTCAGGGGAGATTTTCTTGCAGAACAGTGGATGGTGGTACAGCGGATGGTTTCCGAGACAAATTCTAACAATGAGAGCCATACCTATTTTTTTTTTTTTATTACAACCATGTCATTGTCAGTGTAAACATATTAGTATGAAAACCACTACCATATCAAGTACTAGCACTTGTACATTTATTTCACTATGACTGGATCAAAAACAAACATTCTGTACAATGAGTAATACAGCCGCAGTTATCTTACTCATCTAAACCCTTTAAAGTTCCCAGTAAATGGAAACACAAACTCTGAAACCAGCGGTGGCCAGTCTGGCAGGGAATACAGTAGCCTACAGAGGTGGTTTTCTTGCCGGGTTTGGCTCCTGGCATCTTTTCATCAGGAGAGTCTGTACTGTAACTTTAGTCCTTGCTGTCTTGTTGAGGCTGTGCTCAAACTGGTTTGTCCATCTGGTTTGACTGCTAACGGCAGATTCAGTTAGCAGCAGTAGTTAAATAGAGGATTCTGCATAAACTATCATCCAGATTCAACAAAATCACTGAATAAAGTTATAAAGTTGTGCTTTTGTACAGTCATCAGCGAGGCCCGGCCATAGATGCATGTAGTAACCCTCAGAATCACTCATAGACTGTATCAAACAGGAAGCACTCCTCTCTGTTGGCGTGTTCAACTTACTGTCTGTCAAAACTCTGCCTGATAAATCACTACGCCCATAAATGCTCAAAAACAGTGCAAAAAGATGGGCTAAAGGTTCGAGAGAAAGAGGAATCGAGTAGGAGGAGAATAGTGGATGAGTGGCTCAACTTTTTGACAGTTTGAACAATGGCCGGGAGGGCTAGTGGAAAAACACTTTGCACTAAAACACCCCTGTTTAGCTTTTCATTTTAACACTGTATGTCTGCAGCCCTGACCTCTTAGCAAACAAAGTGGGAGACCTCTGGTGTGCTTCCAAGACCAAAAGCTGTCAAAGCACATCTCAGAATTGGACAAAAGGCCACGGCTTCCTTTACAAAGAGGAAAGGAATCCACAACTTTGGGTTCTGTGGTGCTGCGCTGTTTCTGCACCCGCCTGACCACTCATCTCAGTTCACAGGGGAAGTGGGGATATATTTTTCTATTGTTCGGCCAGATCTCCAGCCTTAAATGTAGCCTGTCACACAGGGAGCAGCTGCTGGTGAAAACGTAGGCCAAACCTCTGTTTAAATGTATGTAATTTCCTCTGCCTTCATGCCTGCAGCTCACCTCCTCCCCCTATTTAACACTGAGCATTAACAAAACAGCTCTTGGTTGTGGACTCTGTGTTTTGGGGTTGACAAATTGATGATAGTTGATTTGCACCTTGAGGCGATTGCAGGGCGAGACAAACAGAGACAAACGGGTGAATTTTATGAGGGGGAGGCAGATAGCGGTGGAAGTGGTCATAACTCATTGGTTATTCCTCTAAGGATGCCGGCGGCAAAAACATAGCAACATTTGAGGCATGGCTGTTGCGATTTAGATCCGACCAGTGAACCCATCCCATGGCACAAAGGACACATAGAAATAAAAAAATAAAAAAAACAACCTTTGTGATCTCTTTGTCTGTGAGCCTGTGTTTATATGTGTGTGTACTCACTGCGTGCAGTCTGTGCCACAGCGAGAAACCACAATCACATTTCTATCGAGTTACTGCAGTCAGAGGGGACCTGACGGCGTCCGCTCCTTTGCCCTGAGAGTAACTGGAAGTGAGGATGATTGAATTATCTTCAGGCAGAAAGGAACATATTGGAACGTGTATCTTCAGATACAGAGAGGCCCGAGACACTGGAAACATAAACTCCATTCTCCAGCTGAATTGATCTCATGTTGCTCTGTAATTGCATTGGGAAAGTTGGAAAGGGAAAGGGGGGAAATTACTATAGGTTGCATCAGGGAATAGAGGAGGTTCTGTTTTGTACTCGCAGTTGTCAATTATTTGACAGCACACAGGCCCAGTTTGGTGCAGGGATCAAAGCACAGACTTTTAGTCAAATACAGCCTTTAATCTGTTATTTCGTGACAATACATTTATGTCTCTGTGGGCTCAGTATTGCAGGACTTTGGTACTTTTATTTTCTCACTTGAGAGTAAAGACTCTATGAAGACAAGGCGCAAACTTCCTGCATCCAAAAGGGCAATTAGACTAAACAAAAATATAAACGCAACACTTTGGTTTTTGCTCCCACTTTTCATGAGATGAACTCAAAGATCTAAAACATTTTCTATATACACAAAATAACCATTTGTCTCATATATTGCTCACAAATCTGTGATAGTGAGCACTTCTCCTTTGCCGAGATAATCCATCCCACTTCACAGGTGTGGCATATCAAGATTCCAGCTTCCAGGAATTGTGTACAGATCCTTGCAACAGGGGGATGTGCATTATCATGCTGCAACATGAGGTGATGGTCGTGGATGAATGGCACAACAATGGGCCTCAGGATCTCGTCACGGTATCTCTGTGCATTCACAATGGCATCAATAAAATCAGAATCAGAAATATGGAAATAAAATAAAAATGCACCTGTGTTCGTCCATAACATACGCCTGCCCATACCATGACCCCACCACCACCATGGGCCACTCGATCCACAACATTGACATCAGAAAACCACTCACCCACACGACGCCACACACGCTGTCTGCCCTGAACAGTGAAAACCGGGATTCATCCGTGAAGAGAACACCTCTCCAACGGGCCAGACACCATCGATTGTGAGCATTTGCCCACTCCAGTCAGCTACAATGACAAACTGGAGTCAGGTCGAGACCCCGATGAGGACGACAAGCATACAGATGGGCTTCCCTGAGACGGATTCTGATTTCTTTGGTTATGCAAAACAGATTGTTGCAGCAGTTGTCCAAGTGGCTGGTCTCAGATGATCTTGGAAGTGAACATGCTGGATGTGGAGGTCCTGGGCTGGTGTGGTTACACGTGGACTGTGGTTGTGAGGCCGGTTGGATGTACTGCCAAATTTTCTGAAACGCCTTTGGAGACGGCTTATGGTAGAGAAATGAACATTCAATTCACGGGCAACAGCTCTGGTGGACATTCCTGCTGTCAGCATGCCAATTGTGCGCTCCCTCAAAACTTGCAACATCTTTGTCATTGATAAAACTGCACGTTTCAGAGTGGCCTTTTATTGTAGCCAGCCTGAGGCACACCTGTGCAATATTCATGCTGTCTAATCAATATCTTGATATGCCACACCTGTGAGGTGGGATGGATTATCTCGGCAAAGGAGAAGTGCTCACTGTCACAGATTCACACAGATTTGTGAACAATATTTGAGAGAAATTGTTATTTTGTGTATATAGAAAATGTTTTAGATCTTTGAGCAAAAACAAAAATGTTGCATTTATATTTTTGTTCAGTGTAACAATACTGTGAGAAGTGCTGCACACCATCAAAGAATTGATGTGTCAAATAGGACGCTATAGGTAACCCTCTACATCATGACTGGATGCACCCATGGAACCAAATGGGTTCACGGGCCATCTAAGTCTAAAGAGCGAGTCTGCAAATGGAAGCTGCTGTACTGAAGGTACTGTCTGTGCCACATGTATGAAACCAAATGTAAACCACTTTTAATTTACCTAACCAACACATGAAAACTGTATTTCGAAGGTCATAGAGGATGTTACAAATTTATCATTGGTAACCTGACTGTGGAGCTCCACGAGTACAGAAATGATGCTCAGGGGGTTTCGTAGTGACATATTTTGAAGCGTTGGCACTAAGTAAGCGGTGGTATTTGAGTTGGGATGAGAATGTGTTAGAAACACCACATTCGGAAGGAGTAAGGGTGGTGTAGGAAGCTGCAGCTAAAAACACGATTGGCATGAGGGTAATCAGTAGAGTAAGGGTGATAAGTTACAGGTTCTAATGCCAATGACATTCAATCATTTTGAGGATTTGAACCCTTTAAATGCCAGTTTGATTACTTGGTGTCACTGTTGTTATTCATGATCTATTAGAAAAATCCAGAATTTGTCAAGAGAATTTGTTACAAAAAAATTGTACCGTATGCACTCACATGAACTAGTAAATAGTGAAAATTATGGATAGATATCAATATAATAACAACCTACTGCTTTATTTTGTAGTTTGCCTAACCCACATAATAAATGTTTATAGAGAATATGAATGCCTGTAAACAGCATTGATTCTGCTTTTGATTTTATGGGTGTCAATTGAGCCCCAAGAAGGGTGTATAATCATTTTTTAAGGGCACCATTTTTACAGTGGTGCACTCAGAGAGCTCTGTCCTGTGCGGCTCTTAGTGACCTTAATATGGTCAGACGGCAGCACTTTTCATCATAATTTCTGAGATCTAAAGAACGCATATTGTTAGATCCCATTACTGCATGTCTGCATTTAGCTTAAAATGGCTGAAAGTGCATCTCATGGCGCTCTTTTAAATAAATATCTGCCTTGCATTTACTCTCCATCCTCCTCGTCCCTCTGTATCGCTCACAGGAACACTGGCTGGATTACATCCAGTCAGTGTGAGTTCTCACGGCAGCGCATTGCCTGACCACTTCCATGTCTGTTTTGAAGATCCTAAGATAGAGCTCACAATTACATAATGCATCATGTAGTGTAATTACACCGTATAACAATGTCGAAACTGTAATTGTAGCCTTTGTATGCTGCAGAATTTGCATACAAATTCAAATCAATATTGGCCACAAAGTCGGAGGTAAGAACCGTCTTGCTGCTCAGCGCTGGCGGTACTTCAAAGATATAATTTTAATACTTTATATTTCAATAAGCTTATATGAATTTTATATGAGATTTGCTTCTCTCTGCTGACAGTATAATAGTGTTTTAACTGATAACCGGTCCACAAAAGCTTTTATCTTGGCTGCTCTTAGCATGTGATTTATTTATTTATTTTTTATTTTTTTCTAACATAGCTGAACAGACAAACAAAGCAGTGGAAGCTCAACTTGATCAAGGAAGTGCAATAAAAAAAAGAATCAGCACAGCATGTCTATGAGTGGAGAAACTCAATTAAAAGCCTGCTGAACAGATTTTTTCAATCAGCTTCGTACTGTGACCGGTGGGGTCCATTTCTGTTTCTTCCGTTTCACCTCTCTTGTTGATTTGAAGTGGACAAAAAAGGGTCATGCTTTTTCAGTCCTACTTAGCTCTAACAAGCTTCACCAACAAGGCTTTGCAGCCTGTATGAAGCCTGAAAGGTGCAGCCCAGGATAAAAAAAGCCATGTGTTCCTATGAAGTCAAAATTGATATTTAAATGTTTTTTTATCACATATGTCTGCGCAATATGTCACCTGTACTCCAGTATCTGGATCAATGTATTTCAGGTATTCAGGTATTTTTCATGGTATTTTAGAGTTTGTCGTTTTCTGATAAATGATAAAAAGTTATTGATGACTCGGGCTGTACAGTGATCCCTCGCTATATCGCGGTTCACTTTTCGCGGACTTGCTGTTTCGCGGATTTTTTTCAATGTAATTTTGCATGCTTTTTTTTTTACAGCGTACTGTACAGTATGAACGCGCATCGTATTCTTTGTCCGGTTTAAGGGAGTACTGTACAAAATGCGTGCAAAAAGATGTATAAAAGTGTGTGGTTAGGGGTTTTACGGCCTTAAAACATGTATAATAATTGTAAAACTTACTTCGCGGATTTCATTTATTGCGGGTTATTTTTAGAACGTATCCCCTGCGATAAACGAGGGACCACTGTATACTAATTCTGCATCCAATGATACACATCGCTGGAGCTGAGTGCTTCCTGTTTGATACAGTCTATGAGTGATTCTGAGGACGGCTATATGCATCTATGGTCGGGCAACTGTGAATAATGTTACACTACCAAGGTGATTTACAGACATTCCTGATGGAAAGATTGCTACTTAGTGAACAGCTGTTAACTGTTAACTTGGCCAGCTGTGTAGCTCACCGGACCGAGCAAACCCGGCAAGAAAACCACCTCAGTCGGCTACTGTATTCCCTGCCAAACTGGTCACTGCTGGCTTTGGAGGTTTTGTTCAGTCCCGGGTCCAACTGTGTTCACTAGAAGGTAGACACTGACACTCGCACATAGCACTAGCTGCGGTGCATAGCATGACACTTACAATTGGTGCTATTGGCCAATGTGAACACCGATCAATATTTGTAAATTCCACCCTTTCTGACCTTTTTTTAACAGAAAACATGTCAAGGGAATTAAATATCACCCTGCATTCTGTTTCATTGAGACTTTAAAGCTAGGTTCTCATCCTCTCCCTTCAGGCCTCACCAAAATCACATTAAATTCACTACATTCAGTCCAGATGAAATAATTGACTGGGTTTATTTCAGGCCTGCTACACCTACAGAGACAAGATGGTAATAACTGAAGGACACTCAGATGAAAATATCGACTTTTTCTTCAACTTTTATCTTTTCTCATTTAACTACAGTGTCTGGACTGTCTGAAGACAATGATTGGAGAGATTTTAGTGAAAATCAGCCTCAAACAATAAAATGAGAGGGGCAAAAATAGGATTTTGGAAAGATAGAGGAAATTACCACCTTGAATAGTTGTAGAAGAAATTAGAAATGTGATCAGCCTGGCACAAATGTTATAAATAACCCAAATCTAACAGTTAAATTGAATATATTTTTATGTTTTGCAAAATTTTGAGGTTGGGTCAGGGCTTAAGGTTTAGACAAAGTTATAGGAAGGGAAATGTAATCATAAGAAATAATGTTTGTGTTTGTGTGTGTGTGTGTGTGTGTGTGTGCGTGCATACGTCAGTCAGTCAGAAGTCATCGGGCTCCCTGCATGTCTGACCTTTTGTCAGCCTCCCGCAGCCATGTGACACTCGGATGACACTGACCCCCTTTATAGCTCTCCATGCCCTGTTACACTTTCTCTTAAACACACACACACACACACACACACACACAAAAAACACACAAAAAAACACACACACACACGTATCTTTAAAAATAAAAAGAAACTTGGGAAATACATATATATATATATATATATTTTTTTTTAAATCTGACCTCAAAATAATTTTTTTTTGATGCGGCTGACAATAACACAGAACTGTGTGTGACCTTAGCATGGATTGAAAATAATCCACCTTAATCTCCTACATTGTGGTAATAAACACAGAAACATCTTCAGCCACACATTTATATTTAGGAGCAGATTCTTTCTCGGGGCCATCACTCCTTTTAAACGATGCCTAAAAACTGTAACCCTCCTCTCCCACTAATATTACCTCCTCCTCCTCTGGCGTCTTCTGTATGCTTTCATGGACAAACACTGTTTCCAGGGTTGCAATATAAATACGTACAAACAGGCTAATATGCATAGAGAAGGGCAATGAATTTACACACACTTCCATACCTACACCTATTACCATATTTCAGTATTCATACACTATACTTATATGTTAATAGATATTCCCCATTTATTTAATACATTTCTTATTAAAATGTTTGTTTTTTGTGTAATTGTTACTTTCTGATTAGACTTACAACTGCAATTTTAAGCCAGCTGTCGAGACAACACGGAAAAGAAGTCTTTCAAGAGGTTACAAAATGGAAACGTGAACATCTTCCAGTCCAGGACAGTAGTAGTAGTCATGTGATGTGATCAAAAGGTCGTGTGTGAAAAACATAATGAATGGATCAGGCATAAATACACAAATAATGAATCGTTATCAAGACTGTTGCTAGCCTAGTGTCAAATGCTTCATTCACTGTGTCCATGGTGTTGAAAGGCGACCCTTTAAAAGAGGGTCAACGCGTTTCTTTTTTTTTTAGCAAAAAAGCCTATTTAGACCTTCAGCAGATGAGCAAAATTACCATTCAGTGTAATTTTTTTGCCATCTAATGTCCAATATTCACTCTCCCTTTTTAGCTGTTTTGATCTCCACCAGCTCCTGAGGGAAGTATGTGGCTCTCCAGTTGCTAAATGCTCCCACCAGCTAATTGCTTACTTTGTCTATCTGCTGTTTGGTCTTGGACAGTGGGTTTATTCACTAAAAAAACAAGTGTTTGCTGCGTCTGGAGGAAAATTGATTTGAGGTCCAAGATTGTAAAAAGTAGAAAGTAAAACTGTGATATTGAGGCAAAAACAAATCAGTTGAAGTTGAAGGATGTTAAAATGCTCCAGCTTAGTAGGATGATAATTGTCAGTGTAATATCATGAGGATTACATTTCACTCATCAATTTGCTAAAAGATGCCACGTGCCACAAATGCAAACAAACACATGCCGCGACATAATCAGAAAGGCACCCAGGTTAATGAAACAAAAAAAAATAAAACATGGCTGTAGACCCACTTAAGTCAGCAGTTCAAGGTCATAAAAGTCAAACCCAGAGTCTAGTTAGGCTGTTTATCCTCCTATGAGCAACTGCGAGCAATAACTGCCAAAACTCACTAAAAATAACATTTTCAGCGACACAAACGTCACCCTGTTTTTCCCGCTCCCTCTACAGTAATTTGAAGTGAATGCTGCGTATGTGTTTGGAGAGGAGAAAGGCAAAATGAAGGGGAGGAATGAGTAATGCCTGTCATACTGTAAACCCTGCACCATAACTTCTCAGCCACCGTTTTACTGCCCCTCGTGCTGCCCTGTAAGAGCTTGGCATGATCACATGGCATTAGCATCTCACGCCATAACTCCCCGTGCTGTACTTATTATCACCGTGGTCAATACACACGCATGCATACAGACTCCCACACACACACGCACACACACACACGTGCAGCCACATTTCCAGTGGGAAGCAAATACTTTTAGCCATTTAGGTCATTTTTTGGTTGGGTGGGCACAGCCGAGCTGTGGGTGCAATATTCTGAGAAATGAGTGTGTTAGGAAACACGCCAGTGGTGGGTGACGAGGGCTTTAATGTTGATCATATAAAATCAAATCTGCAGACCCAATTCCAATAACCCTTGCAGTCCTAATGGATTAAAATGATAGCTCTCTATTAACTGCAGCTCAGGCTTTCTTTACAGCCTCCCTAAAACACACCAACCTCTTTTTTTTTTTGTTCCTTTTTTCTAAAACCAGAACAATCAAGGTTATTCAGCTTTTAAGAATAACAGGACAGGGAGGTGCTGCAGCTAAGCTCTGTGCTGGACTGTGCCGAGAAAAAAAAAAAAAAAAAGTAACTGCAATTTGTTTTCATATCACACTTTGGAAGGAGCCGGAGCCCTGACGGGAGATTTAATAATGTTTTCTAGAATGACATTTTTTTTTTTTTTAATCTAATATACTTTAATGTAGATGTCACTTGGATGAAGATCTGTCTTTAAAACCAGACCAAAGGAAAAGCTGCTTTTTCCAGAGTTGAAAAAAAAAAAAAAGTCCCCTCTTTGGCCAATGGAGATATTTCGGACTACAAGACTGCAGGGATAACTCTGCTGTACAGATAAGCTGAGAGTGGCTCCATTTGCCTTCAGGGATATCTACAACTTTAGTATAGCTCTGCCTATGTTCAGACGGCTGGTATAACTGGATGATATTTTGCCTGCGGCCCAGGCTACATGTCGTTGCGCTATCTCTATGGTCCAGGCTCTTTGGGAGTTTCAATCTTTTAGCTCATCCAGCTTTTAACTGGACGCTGTCATCCTGAGCTGTCATGATGTGATCATCCGGTCTAAGCTTATGTCTCCATGGGCACCTTGTACCTGTATTTCCAAAACATTTGATATCTGTTGTCTGCTTGCTAATTACATTTTTGATAAAGCTCATTCGGGAATACAGTTTGCAGTGTTTATGTGTATAGCGTAAAAACAATAAGATGGACATTTGCAGACAGACATCTTAAATGAGCACCGAGTACAGCTCAGCCTGTGTCTAATGTAGCTGTGAAGGTGCTATGTCAAGTCTGAGAAAATAACTATGATGATGTCATCATGCTGCCATCAGGCTTGAAGATAGCAAATAAACATCAGGAAGTCTGTGATATGAGGGTGCCACACGGTGCTGTGTCAGCGCCTTTTGTTTTGTGAGTTGCCCACGAATTTGCTCAGTCACCTTTTTACTATGAGTTAAAAAAAGTGAGTTTAAATCCAGACTGAGCAAGATTTGAAACAGTTGCCGGATCCTTTGCTTTAGTGACCAACCATCTTCCTACAGTCCTTTCAGCAACTCTTGAGTGTTTCTATTTAAGTCTTGAATCATTTCCAAACATGCACCTCATTAGACAAATGCAGTGGCAATATCACGGCACTGGCCTTTTTCTGTTACAAAGACAATCTTTCCGATCGGCCCTAGTAACTTTTCGAAAAATACTTCAGCACAGCAAAAGTCTCAACTGAATACCATCAGATTAATGTAAAGGCTGCAGCAGCTACACAGATTTTAAATAAACATGTTTTATGTCCTGTTGAGCACTGTGATACATGAATTATAAATTATTATTTTTTATGCACAAAAAAAATGTAATCAATTTGAAGGAATAGTTTTGAAATATTCTTATGCCATGTTGATAGAGTGAGTTGACTAGCCTGGTTCTGTCTAAAGCTAGCAAAATCTGCAACCAATGACAACAGACTTTAGAATTTCCTATCTAAAGATTTACTTTTAATCCTAATGGAAAGTTGCAGCCTTACTGCACCCAATGTTCTTGGGAAAACATAGTATCAACCTAGAACCCCAGCCATAGACCTAAAACCCAATATTATCCCTTCAAATCCAAATATCACACAAGCATGGTGCCTCTTTACATTATGTGCCTGTTATGTATAAATAAAGCTTAAAAGTTGAGGTAATAAATGATGTACAGGAAAGTCAATAACCTGATGTGTAAAGTATTCTGTCTAGAAGGGGCTATAGGTTTTCAGAGGCTTTAACAGTAAATGACTAAAAACTATATTTAAAATCAGTTTTAATTGTCCTTTATGTTGGCATCATGGACCACAAGCTAATAAAAAAAGTACTGTATGTGCTAAGAAGCACATTTTATACCAATGCATCCAACAGAGCTTGTTTGGATCCAACAAGTGGAATAATGGGTGCTTTTGGCACACCTAGCAGTGACACTGCTAATGTGTTCTCCAGCATTTTTTCCCCAATACAGAAAATGAAAAGCAGCAGATAGACAGACAGATAGATGGAGAGATTGATAGATGGATGGATGAGTAGATAAATAGGTGCACAGTGTATTTTCCAGCGTTTGAGCACCCTCCATGGTATTATTTACCCCAAATCCACCCTCCTCATAACCCTGCAGCTGCACCTGAACTCGTACTGCTGCTTTGCTTCTGATCCTTTTAGTGCCGTAATCCGCTTCAGCAAACAACCTCTCACTGTTCCCTTACCGTAAGCTGTTTTCCTCTGATGGGTTGATAACTGCTGTAAATTGGAAACTAATCCTAAAAGGTTTTTATTTTTCTGCTACGTTCTCTTTGCTCTCCCTCTCTTTCAGCCTCGCTTCTCCATTCCCCCCCCCCCTGGACTTTCTCCATAGGGCAGGAGGGGAGCAGCTCTCCTTTATTCTTGTCTTAAAATAAAGACACTTCTACATTTTCCCTGGTTTCCAATTCTACATCACAGACTCCTACGTAATTATCATACAGCCCTTACTCATATTTCCCCTTGTGTTATTTTGATCCAATAAAGCCCCCTTTGTTAATACATCTCCATTAGCCTACTGAAGTACGTTCAGCTTGCTCTATAGTGACTCAACTCAACGCACTTTTGGTAGCAGGTACTTTTCTTGATTTCCATTTCCATTGTTCCACTGAGTGAAAGCAGGAATAAAGGTAACACAGCCATGAAATCGTCTTAAACATGACACAAAACAAGAATAATGGAAATATATCTTTTCCTTCTGAGATCCTTTCATCGGCAACCAACCAGAGGAACGTCTGCACTTTGTCAAGTGACCATGTGGTGCTTTTAGGGGCTGCCATTTTTGGGTGTTGAAGAAAATGGTGGTCACAATTTGTCGCGTAAGGATTTCTGTGTCGCGAAAGTGTATGTAGTGCTATTCCACACCATTTAGTATCAGCAATAACAAAAAAGCAACCAGGTATTCCAAGCACAACTTTTGCCAACTGAACTAAAGAACCCTAATGGATAAGAGGTTAAATGAACTCTGGATGATACTGGATGAGAACCTTCACTGACTTTTTCCAAGGAAAACCAAAAAACAAACATTTCCATTTTACAGTTTTGATTCCAGTATTAAACCCTTGCTTGTTTTTTTGGTTAAAAGTTTGTCCATCACTGCCTCCAGGTCTTGGCCAACAGTTTAACAAACCAGTGTTGCTGTCACTGGAAACATGAAAGACGACACTTTCTGTGTCTCTTTGTTTTCTGCAATCTATAAATCTATAAAAGAGCAGACATAAATGCTTTGGTTCACAATCTTAAAGGATGCATGGGACAGACCATTTTTTGTCAAAGGTTAAATATATTTGTCCTCACTACAAAAAGACAGCATCCATTGTTCATTCAAATGCTTAAATTGACCCATGATAACATTTTTCACTCCAGTCTTTCCCTAATCTTTTTAACCATGACCACAGTCATCCATTAACCTATACTCGGCTAAGCACAGCCAAACTTTACTCGTGAAGACTTTGAATCCCTGTGTCTTGCAAGTTGAAACCTCATACAGAGGAGGTGTGCGTTGAGGGTAAACTGTAAATAAGTGCAGACATTATCCTGCTAGCAGTCAACCGCAGATTTGTTGTGTAGGTATGAGGACTTGGAGATGTTCTGCATTTCAGAAGTTATTCTTCTTTTACAAAATTAGACCCAAGAGAGTTACATTTTTCTCAATCAGCAGCTCATATTTTTAGGACAAATCCGACGAGACAAACGTGGAAACAGTCTCCCGGAATATCCTTGCTGACCAATTTCTCTTTCCCCTCACTTATTTTTTCTTTCCTCCTTTTTTGCTTGCCAAGACATTTTTTTTTATATGTGCACGCACGTACACACTCACAGACGTACACACAAAGGGAAATGCACAATCACAGAAGCACACACTCATTGGTTCTGTTTCAGCTCATGAAGTGGTTAGTGAGGTGTCCCATGTGTCGGACATATGGGTCATTACCCATCCGCTGGATCACCCTAAATCGCTCGGCACATTCTTCTGCAGACATGATTGTTTTAATGGACGGCAATAATATACAGACTGCTACGTGGACCCGCCAATTGCGGGTGGAATCATGTATTTTTCTTTCGTGCAGAGGAGAAGTCTGCTTGTTTCTTTCTCTCTGCTTTTATTTTCACTTGCGTCCATGTGTGTTTGTGTTTCGCCGTGTCTCTCGGGAGTCGCCCAGACTGCAACTCCAACTCAGCAGTATCACAGGAGTGGGTGTTTATGTTTATTAATCCACAGATGTAATAGTACAGGTTACCATACGAATTATATGTTTTACCCCATGTTTTAGTCTCATGACGTATTTGTGTATACTTTCTTGGTTGGTGGTGCATGTGCGTAATTGTATCCGCTACACTATCTTTTTACAGTTTAAGGAGAAGTGAAACAAACTGTATTAGTCATTAGATTAAGCCCAAAAATGTTCTTGTACTCACTGGAGTAGGATTGTTTCGAGGATTCCCAGGAAACTAAGTAACAAAGCAACATTTCCTCAAAGTTACACATAGTTTTGAACGCTTATCAGACAGATATTTCACTTTCAGTTTCAGAAAATGGGGTAGTGGCTATAGGCAACTGACAATGATATCTGTGTATGTTTCTGGTTCCAAGGTATGAAAACATCAATGTGTCTTCAACCTCAAACACTGAATTTTTTGACATATCTAGTATCCTGAAATAGGAGCGATTTAGACCAAATCTGGCATATTTTTCCAATCATTTGCTAGAAATAACTGCTTAAAAAATGGAACCAATCCACAAGATTTATTGAAGGACGAACATGTCTTTTCAGGAGAGTAAAAAAATATACACCATTATCAGTCGTCCAACAACAATCTGTAATAGATGAACCTGTACTAACATACCTGTCAGACAGTATAACAATGCTTAAATCAGACTGTGCCTCGAAATGAGTGTGTATCTTGTCCACACACAACAGATGTATCACACATTTGTCTCACAGTCACGGTCAAAGCACTGCACACATTTGAACACACACACACACACACACGCACACACACACACACACACACACACACACACACCACAGATGCAAGCAGAGCCAAGGCTGTGACTTTAATTATCACCTTGTCTCAGCCTAAATGAGGGTGCAAGGCTTATCTCCACATGCACTGTGTGTGTGTGTGTGTGTGTGTGTGTGTGTGTGTGCGTGCGAAAGAGAGAGAGAGAATAAAATCCCTCATTAAATCACTTCAACATTCTGATTGTCTCCGCTCTGCTGTTTTTTTTTGTCTTGTATGCGACAGCATTTCTTTGTCACAACTGATTGCAGGGTGGTCAGCTGCCGCCGCCATTCAGCGCATGACCCAAAACCTCTGACACAAACAGCATTATTCATTCTGTTCAGACGTTCTTTTTTCAAAACTAGCAGTTACCCTGACACATTGCTCAGCTCTTTCATCACGGAGAAAGTTATGGCTGCTCAGTCAAATATAGATCCATATATATATATGTAAACACATTCTTATGTTGGAAGAGGAATGTGAAAGAGAAGGTTATTGCACAAATTTATTGCATTTCCACCTAAAATGTGGCAGTAAAAAAAAGGAAAGATTGTGGTGTTGGGCACAGTAGCTCTGTCATCTTCCCAAAAGTGACATTTCAGCACCCTGTGATGTATGATTTGATTACTATCGCACATCTATGACATTTCACTAAGCTGGAAATCAATGGGGCTCAATGGAGAGGTTGTATCAGACATAAATCATCGCAGCCTCCCTTATCTTCCCCTCTATGTGACAATAGATGTGAAGAGAAGGAGAGATAGTACTGATACTGAGAATAAAAAGAGAGAAAAATAAACAGGGGGTTATGAGTGGATCGTGATAAGGATAGCGTATGCGGAAAGCAAAGCCGTTAGAACTGAGAGAAGGGAGGAAAGACATGGGAAAAGATAAGCATGGACAAAGATTAGCACAAAAGAGAGGAGGAGAGGAAGAGACATGAAATGCTAAAAAAAAGGGCAAGAAAACTGTAAGATTGAGTTACTAGGATGAAGAGGAAGATTAGACTAAAATGATGAAATAAAGGGGAAGATGGGGAGGATAGAGAGAGATATAACTCCAATAAAATGACGGATCAGTCACAGATGTGTTGGGGCTCTGAGCTCACTGCTTCCTCTTGGGGGTGAAAGGGCATGTTTAATCCCTTCACTGGTGTCTGGAGCCTGGCACATGTGTACGCACACATACAAAACACACAAAAAAAAGACATATGCCGCAGAGGCAAGCAGCAGGATTCAACACTGTGGCATCTGTATTTAAACCTGGGATTCCACAGTGATGCCAGCCATGCACTCACCAAGCTGCTGGAGCAACTGGGAAAGGGATCGCTGTGTCGGAGGGGGGCCAGCGTGACAGGCGCGGAGCTCATTTTAGCCGCAGCAGCTGGCTAAGTCGCTCTGGTGGGAAGGAGCATGGAGACTGCTTCAGCTCCTGCAGCTTGTGAAGTAGAACCAGGCACAGCCAATATGCAAGGAATACAAGGAGGGGAAAAAAAACCCATCTGTGATGATATGGGCCTGTATTTAAAGTGATAGTAACATTTGAATTTGATTAAAGACTTATAAAACATGGATGTGGTGTCAGTGACGTCACCCACAGGTTGATGAAGAGTCCAGTGTGGTAGCTCTGGCCACAATCATCTTGGCTTTCCTGCCTCCTGGCTAAATTTAAAACTGGGCAAAAACGGATCATCAGTGGACCTGAGACGGGCCTGGAATGTTAATTCTGCACAACTTTAAGCCTTAATATAATCTGAACAGGTGAGTTTCTGCACAACTTTAAGCCTTAATATAATCTGAACAGGTGAGTTCAATAGAAATTCACCCTCAGTACAGTTGTCATAAACAGTGAAATAAGCTATAGAGACTAAAACTGTTTGTTTTTTTATACCAGGCTGTAAACAAGTTGAACATTTTAACATGGGGGTTTATGTAGATTGACTTACTTCTGGAGCCAGCCTCAAGTGGCTGTACAGGAAACCAGTTTTTGGCATTTCCACATTGACTTGAAACCATAAATTTATTGCATTGACCAATAGACGGATTGTAACTTACTGGCTTAGTTAGCTGTGTTGCACCATTCACTTTTATTTGACCTAGATCTGACTCAGCGAGCACAATAACAAGGGCAATGGTTTATGAGAGGGCAGTCAAGTTTTGAAAAATTGTGTAAACCTGGTCCGCCAGCAGCTGTGAAAAGCTAAAGAGTTTGATAACTGCTGTTTTTTTCTCTCTCTCTCTCTTCTACAACTATTGAACTATTGAATGAAATGAAGTGCAGTGGTGAACAAAATGTCAGGGGAAAATAAAAAAGAGAGAAGCTACGTAAAAAGAATCCACATGGCATCTTGATGGATGACATGAAGACTAATATTTTTATTTATATCTTTTTAAGTCACGCTTATTTTGTTGTTTGTCTGGACAGCAATGAAAAAAAATATATCTCTTTTCTCTGCAAAGCAAAGAAAACTCAAGTCACATCGTGTTTATTGGACTGCCCTACAATAATCTGTCATGTCACTGGATTAGAGATATTGGTCATAGTGTGAAGTCGACTTCCATTCCCTCTGGCATTGACACACTCTTTTCTCTTTTCTGTAAATGACCTTTACATGTGGTGTTGATAACAGGGATTGCGGTTTCAACACAGACTTCAGTTGATAACAAACAGCATCAGTCAGGAATGTATTTCTTCTAGTGCCTATTTTTGTCATGTACAGTAAGGTTTTTATTAGGAGCTGCTGGCTATCAAACCACAATACTCTAAAAACACACATGCAATAGTTGTAGTTGATCTCTCAGTACAGTCTGTCTTCACTTACCTGTCATTGAAATATATCTTGGTCACCTATAAAGGTGGTGTCCTTTGGTGAACTTTGTCATTTTACCTTCAGAATATAAATATGCAACTACCTATATATAACATATAGGTAGTTGCTGGTCAACCGCTGCCTTGATTGGTAAGTTGATTTTTGTCATACATATGAACACTAACTGTTAGTCAATGCAGATCGAGGCAAGGGGTGGGTCGCTTTAGAAAGAGCGATATGGACACTTCACTTTATACTTACATTTACATTTAGTCATATAACTGACACTTTTATCCAATGCGCGAACAATTTGGGGTTCAGTATCTTGCCCAAGGACACTTCGACATGCAGACTGGAGGAGCTGGGGATCAAACCATCGATCATCTTATTAGTGGACGACCCGCTCTACCTCCTGAGCCACAGCCGGCCAGTTTCCTGTTAGAAAGTCTCACGGCAAAGTAAAGCTATGAAAATGTGCAAAAAGTTGCCCTAGTTATACAGTACCAGCATTTAGACCAGTATTAATTCATTTTAATGGAACTGCTGGTAAATTTGCAGAGGCAAAGTAATTCCCCTTTCTTTATTTTAACATGCAATTTCTTGCTGCATGTTAATCGCAAATTATGTCTTGACAGAGTAGACTGAAGTTAGTATTTGCTGTGTTTAACCATCATATGACCCTCAAGTCTAAGTATAAATTATTTAACAAAAGAGACAGAGTTTGGAGTTAGTCCTCAGACAGATGGTAGTGAATAAATATCTTTAAGGAACTGAGTTCACATTGTCCAGTTAGTGATCAAGCTAGCCAGCCACAGTATTCACCAAGTTAGATATTCTGCTATTTTCATATATTATTTTTTTATCTATGTTATAATTATATGACAGATTAGGGATAGCATGTTCTTCCTGTGAACTTCTCTTTATAAAATTACAAATAAAAGTCCGAGATCAGCTAACATAGCTCCGTTTCTGAATAAGTCAATAGTTCTGAATGTGTGTTGTTTTTTTTTTAGTTATTTTTTTTTTATGTCAATCACATATAGTAGTTTTGCTTTCATTATTAATGTCATTATTATTAATATTTTGTTCTTACTCATATTGTCCTCCTGCTCAGGTCTGAATAACATATTGCGTAGTGGAGATGTCAATCAAAGAAGCTTGAAAGAAAACTTCACAGTCAGATTTTCAAACTGCTGCGACAACAACAATGAAACTTGAGTCATAACCGTTGAATGATTCATATTAAGAAGAACATGATCACACTTTTCTGTACATTTCAGGCACTGACTTTTGATATTTTCCAAAGGCAGCACTTTTTTTTCTTCTTTTTTTTAGCTTACCTCCATGTTCCCTTACTCCCTTCTCACAAAAGCACACAGTGGAAAATGCCCAAAAAGCCACAAAAAACAAAACGAGGCTGTGCTCAGCCGAGCCTAGTGTGCATCTGAACACAAAGGTCAGGTGTAATTTGCACAGCTGTGATATCTCCTCAATTAGCCGCTGATGATAATAATGAGTCGCCCCCACCCACCAACACCGACAGCCAGCCACCGCATACACACACACAGCACAGTCAACAGCAAGGTTTACAATGAACATACACGATTAATCACACTTTAATCAAGCAAAAGCTGCAAATGCACAAATCGCTCATTTTTTCTCGCATATATAAAAACTGTGCAGGCTTGGACGTGTATAGGGAGGTCAGTTTGGATCGAAGAGCAACAATAGAGACCATACAGGATGTTATGCAGAACAAGATCTAACCCATCACAGTCTGGGAGTTGAATATGAGCAGGTTGAAGTGTTTTTTACCATCAATATTTCCTCTCGTGGAGCCTATTTAATCAATGAGATAATCATAACACAGATTTAGTGCACATACCGTAATATATTAATTGTGCAAAATATTGGATACACTTGAGCCTAAAAGCACTGAATCGACTGTAATGAATAACTTGGGGAAGCCCATATTTTTGGTAAGCTGCTGAATCGAACACACTCTCTCTATAGGTGACTTTAACCTCCAATTACTTTGTGCAGGGGTCAGGCAAAAAGATAAATTTTCTGCATGAATCAATATGAAAAATTTAAAATTAAGATTTAAAATTAAGGTTTTGGAGGCCTGGCAGTGGAAGTTTGAAAAGTCTGAAATCCTGAGAGAGAGAGAGAGAGAGTTCAGTCAATAAAGAGTTTCAGAGGCAGACACAAGAGGATCAATATGAGACTTCTGCTTGAAACACATCAGAAAGCACGAACTCAGTACATTAGCCATAATGTTAGCGATTTCCACTCTGATTACCATGAATGATCTTGTGATTTCAGAAAATTGCGACTCATCCTGGTGTGGTAAGTGTCAGATCATGGTCAAACCAATGTTCAGGAAGGATGATTAATGGCAGAGCAGAAGATGAAGTCCTTCCATATATTTGACCTTATTGTAAAAGATGTAACAGGAGGTTTTAAGGGAAAGAACACCTTCTGCTGGGGAGCATTTTAAACCTGGTTTATTGGTTATTGGATATGTTAAAAGGTTACATTTTTTTAAAACGCAAAAGGTGCCCAATAAAAGTGGCTGACAGAAAGGTTGTCACTGTATCTGTACCCTTCAGCTTACATGGACTACGGCTGCAGACTAGTGGGTCCACTGATGCTCGCTTGGCTCCAACAAGGAGGCAGTGGAGGATGCCAGTAGTCTCAATGCTACTGCAGAAAGTTATTGTGTTAGCTCCAGTGGTAGCAGTTAAACCAGTTTAAGTAGACTGAATGCAAGCTGTGTTCAGTGTTAATACAGTAGGGCTGTACAAACTAACTTGTGTTGCCAGCCCTTCTAGACATTGTCCTAACTGCCCTAACTTCTCCCAGGGAGCTGCTACGTGGCTGCTCATCACTCCACAATGAGTGAAATCATACAAAGAAAAACACCAGCATTGTCACTGCTTCAGTTCGTTTATGGCTGGAGGGTAAAATGCCTCCCTACGTCTTGTCTTCAAGGCAGTGATAGTAAATATAAAAACACCCAATGGGAGTCGATGCTATCCATGGTGTCTCGCTGCCATTCCTATAGGACACGTCTCGTCTGATCACTGCTCCCACAGGATCAACTGCAATGCTGTCAGGGCCTTAAGGCGGTAATATCTGAGCTGCGCTGACCTTTGTGGGCACATGCCAATGGCAGCGTTTAGCACAGCACCAATGGGAGTTCTAAAAAGGTAAATACTTCACCGACCAATGAGGGACGCGCAGCACACGACTCTTGTTTTCCTGCTATGATGCGAATGTGCCCTCAGGCCAGCATCTTCCTTTTTCTTTTAACATTAAGTTTATTCATCCCAGCTCGTTTGGCCATTAATCAGCCACTTTTCTGCAACTAACTCCCTATGAACTGTGTGGGACTGTAAACTAGAATGTGCCAGAAGGTCACTTCTTTCTTTTATCAAGTTATTGCAATCCTGTCATGTGTAATCCATTACTCCCTGTTCCTAATCAGATGAGATCATGGTAATAAGAGTATGATGTGGATGAGATGAGAAAAGTGATACATTAGCCTCCTACATAATACCGTAATATGCAGCACCTCTGACAGTCTGCACAGATGCTTTGGAAACAGTAGAAGTGTTATTTATTTATCGACTTGTTTAAGCATTTCTTAACTTATTTTTCACAATATGTCTGCTAAGTGATTGGGTAAGTGGCTAAGTGAGTCTCTTATAATGGTCTTTATCTGAACTGAATAAACCATATAGGTACAAGCCATTACTGCACGCCATATCAGATACAGGATTAGGTTCTCTCGATGCACATAGATGGGTATCAACAGAAACCTGATAGGCATGCAGTACACCCTGGTATTTGTATGGTCTGCTTTTACTCTGAGTCTCTCTCTGTCTCGAACAGACACACATACATAAACAGTTTCTATCTTATAATAGTCCAAGAAGCAGTGTGTAGCACATTGTTCAGCTGGATGTGAAGTTTCTATACTGGCACTGATAATTATAACAGATAGACAGGTCACTGAACTACTGATAATTTCCAAGGTGTGTCACATCCTTCATCCTATGCATCCTGGGATTCCAGACTGAATCCAGTACAGGAAAAGTAGCACAGTGGAAGATGTATAATGTTTGTGTTTGGTTCAAGAAATGCCAGGAAAAGGTATCATCACCTGAACAAATTGACCGTATACATGATTTTTAACAAATGTAAGCTTAGACAACCCTGGTAGAGACACAATAGAGTACAATACACTAACACACAGATGCTAGGAGCAATACTCACTCACTCTCACTCAGCTTTTACTCAAAATACTTTGAGTTCCTAAGATGTTCTTTTCAAACAGCAAGCACAAAGTCTCTTTGGAGTTTTCAGGTGTGATTATGGTACAATGACTTCATCCCACTTCTCTAAACTTTGCTCTGAAGATTATGACATTTGTTGCGGATGGATGTCCACAAAGGTTTGATGCATTCCAAAGTCATTTTTAGTGTTTCTTTGTAATTTATTTATTTATTTATTTTTTTTGATCATGACTTTAAACTTTCATCCTATCCACAGTACCAGCAGGCCCCAGAAATATCTTACAGGTGCTTTATTCTTTATTTATTCCAATAATTTGCTCATAATGATTTCATATCACTTTCTTCTGTTTTAATTAGTGTATTTTCTTTTTAATACCAATGTATTGTTGTATTAGGGCAGGGGTCTCCAAACTATGGCCCGCAGGCCACATCCGGCCCGCCTAAACAATTGGAGTGGCCCACTTAACAATCCCAAACAATCCCTCTAAACATGGCCTATTTTTCAAAATTGCATTTTCCTATTATAAAATATCCACACTTAATGATTAAGCTTGGCATTCTTATTAAAATCTACCTTATTTACGAACTATTTACAGTACTAGCTCATTTTCATTCCCTCACACAATGGTATATTCCGACGTGACTTTGCTCATGATCAACTTCCGCGCAGTCTGCCTGGGGGATTGAACTCGGCAGGTCAGGGGCGGCCGCACGGTGCGGGAGGATCCCCTCATGGGACCTCTCCCCAGTGCTGGCTGGCCTCTGCGGGCGCATTTCCTCCGCGGTGGTGCCCTGCGACTGGCTCTGGGTCAGCTTGGAAAGGCTCGGGGGCGAAGGTGGCTCACTGCTGCTGCGAGCTTTACAGCGCCCTCCTGCCCGGACCTCGCCACTTCCCGGGGCCAAGGACTTCGTGCTCGCTGCGCCCTCTCCGCGACTGTCGAATCGCAATTTATCGCAACTTTCACTTCCTCCCGCAACAAAAATGGAAAAAGAACCGCAACTTTCACCGCAATGTTTTTGAAAGCCTCATGCAACATCAGGCATTTAGGGCGCAACTATTTAAAAAAAGGCCCGTGAAATCCTGGTGGGACTGATGTAATTTCCAGTTATAGACTGACCCCGGCCCCCCATCACAGAAAGACAAGTTGATGTGGCCCGCACCGAAAAAAGTTTGGGGACCCCTGTATTAGGGTCTCAATGTCAGTCATTTTTAAAGAGACAGACAGATTTCCTCATGTGTCAACTGTCAACAACCCTCATATACATATACATATGCTATACTGCTCTTCCTAAGCTAAGATGATGTTCAAAGTCAGAAACACGTTCATGTTTGCAATAAAACTGTAAAATACTGTGTCATGCATAGACATGTACTGACAAAGAGTCAGAGCATGATCAGGACATGGTGTGACTGTGGGAAAAAGCACAAATTTTTAACATTTTTGAGGATGCAGAAGGACATAATATTTATACTCTGCTGTGTTTCTAGGTGACTTTAATTACATAACTAAAACAGCATTTTGCCATGATGGTTGTTTCTTACAATAGTTTAATTCTTGGCACGTGAATCGGATATTAACTCTTTACTAACTGAACGACAATGACAATGCCAATATGCTCATATTTATTTTTAGCATGTATGTCCCCTTAGGATGAATATGAATACCTTTGCTGACTCTTTTTCAGGAGTGGTTTGTCAATACTTTACATTCCCATCAACCTCAGCTGGACTGTTGTTACTACTGTGTTTAGTGCAATTAGAAAATGTTATCATGCTAACATGCTCAACTAAGATCTTGACAGTTGTAAATGTTTTTTCCCGCTCTGCCACGTCAGCATGCCGTTATCATTTAGCCCTTTTGGCCTCAGACAGACAGAACCATGAGCGAGGCTGTGGCCTCATACAGAATGAAGTAGGAACAAAGAGGCTTGGGGGATGAAGGCCACAGACATGCTCAGGTAGAAGTTGTAAAATATTTAGAGACAAATAAATGTTGCCGTTTTCATGGGATTTGTTCAAAACAATATAGAAAATAGAAGAGCGGTCTTATCCTTTAATGCAGGGTGACCTTGCCAGGGGAAAGATATCATTTTACAAAAAGCAGAATCAAGCAATTAAATCAAGGAAAAAACTTGGCAGTTAAATAGAAGGCCCAGAAAAGCACAATGTATTGTTGCGCCGTCCATTTCCTTTATTGATATGACTCAACTCAACTCAATACACCATGTCTAATGCTGCTACCACTCAGCTAGACTACACTATATTACATTACTGGTGGCTAATTATCAAAGGAGTATGAATGCATGCTTTAAATGATTTCTGGCCCAGGGTTTTTATGCTGCAGAGACAGTGTTATTATAAAAAAACACACTCATGGTTGTTGGCATGGTTACTGCTGAGTATACTCATATCATAGATCTATGATTAGTCACATCTTCCATTAGCTTTCTGCACCAACCTCTCCCTCTTGAGCTCTCTTTCTCTTTAGGCAGGATGTTATGGGCAAGGCTGACTTGATAAGGGCAACATGTCCCTGAGCCTAAAAGAAACAAACAAACAAAAAAAAAGAAAGTCCTGTCATGTCGTTTACCATCTGTCCCTCTCTGGTCCACAACCAACGACCCCCTCCGAATCCATCCTCTGGCTTTCCGAGGCGCAGGGATCAGGCCTCTCACTGGTCTTGATAAATCACACTGCTCCCCTTCCAACCTTCTGCTCCCTGGAGGTACTACTCGTCGCCCCATTCCCAATCCTCCCTCCTTCTTCCCCTCTTCCCTTATGCTTACTGTCCCCATCTCCCTCCACCCCTTTTCCCCTTGCTCTGCCCCTCCTGCCCCCCCCACTCCTCTGCTCCCCAGGGCTCGGCAGGGCTGGCATCCACCCAGAGTCCCTCCATTTCCTCCACATCTGATATAATCAGGACAGAAAAGAGCTGAGAACATTCTTTTCCCATGATTCTTAAGTGGCACCAGGGGCACTCTGGGCCGGCTGGCTGGCTGGCTGGCTGGCTGGCTGGCTGGTTGGCCAAATGGCTGGTTGGATGACTGGGTGACTGGCTGGGCCTGAAAAAAAAAAGAGGGACCTGAAGCGCATAACTTTGCCGGATTAGCCAGTGGCGTCCCCACTATGCTCGCACCAAAACACTTATCTGTAATTACAGCACTGGGATGTTTCAAAATGTCCTCTGTATGAAATGATAACAGGAATATGCTTAATGTTACACATCTTTATTCTGTGGTTGTACACTGCATTATCCACAAAAAAAAAGGTTCAGTGTCTGCTTTTCATTTCTTTCCTGGTTTTCCACTCTTGTTTGAGTACACACATGCCATAACCATTCATGACTTCTTTACACTGCACTTTCCTCTGTGCCTAATTAGACAGTGATAGCACTGTCCTTCAGTCATTCATAGTTAAGATCAAACGTTATCCTTTCATTTTCTGAATGATATTCTTTCTGTAGGTGGCACTTGCTTTTCTTTGCTCAGCCATCATGCCTCTTCTATCATACTAACTGGGTTATTCAACTAATCACAAGCTGCTGTCGCTACACAGAATTTCAAACAGGCATACCCTCCACTATTCATCAGATGAAGCAAAGCCTGCAAGCTATCTCAGGGAGTCCACTTGAATCCGCCTCTACACTTTATTTGTTGCATGCCTTCTGCCGCACTGCTCATCAGAAAGCTATGCTTTATGTCAAAAACATGATCTTCACCTCAGCGTGCACCTGTAGGCTTGGTGGTCCCTATACAAGGAAAGTTATTGCCACTCCCCGTTGCCTGCTGTGTTGAGCCAAGATGCCAAATGTTGCTATACATATCCTACATGGATAAAGCAGCTGTAAACATACAGTCTGTCCTGATTTTGGACAGTTCTGGACACTAGAGGAGCAAAAGTATCAATCCATCCATATGTGACTGTTGAACATGTCCTTCCAAAACCGTGGGCATTAATCTGCTGCTCTAACAGCTGCCAATCTTCTGGTTTCAGGCTTTTCACCAGATCTCTGAACTTGGCTGCCTGGATTTGCTCCTTTTTAGCCACAAGCACATTAGTGAGGTCAGCTTTCTTGAAGTTTAGTTCATCACAAAAGGGGTTAGATGAGGTTGAGGTCGGGTTAGGCCAATGAGTTCTACCACACCAGAGTAGTAAAACGAATTCTTTATGGATCTGGTTTTGTTCATTGGGGCATTGCCATCTTGAAACAGGACATGAAGCATGAAAAACAGCTCCAAACTAAAGATAATCTGGGCAGATAATGTAGATTTAATCAATGTTGCATGAGAGCAGAAGAAATCAATTTTCTTTTCTTTTTTTTTTATTTAAAGAGTCCTCTGTAATTCCCTCTATTGATGTCTTAAGCATTTAATAGCTGTTCCATGGATGGCTGTTGTGCTGTACAGTTCCCTGTCGTGTGCTGTGCTGTCCTGCTTGGCACTGGTATGTTCTCCTGAGCAGCACTGTGCAGTGGAGTGTGCGGTGCCCTGCCGTGCTGGGCTGCACTGCGCAGAGCGCTGATGCTATGCTCAACTTTTGCCTCACGTCCTGTCTCTCGTCTGTCTGACAGTTTCGTTGTACTCGGGGAGATCGGAGCATTAGAAGGAATTACCGGCTAGCTGTGTTCCCATGACAACAAGATACTCTTTGCGTCAGGCAGAATCATAATCAAGCCTTGGGTTTGGTTCTAAAAAGGACCTCCTCCATTGCTCCTTCCCCGCCATCCCCTTCTGTTTGCCCCCCGAGGAGCTTTCTACTCTGCTCCCTCTGTCCCTTCTTTCTCTCTCAGTCTGTCTCATCTCTCTGCTGCTGACAGAACCTGTTCACAGAGAGGAGCATTCTGGATTTCTCCTTTCTCTCTCTCTGCACATGCACACAAATAAATGCATGCAGACACACACCATTCACAACATACAGCAGTCTGTCATAGAGGAAACACTATGAAGCTAAATCTTTCAGGCAAACTCCCTTAATGCCCCGTGCAGGATGGACAAGGAGACAGCAGAAGAAAGGGAGACACAGGGGAAGGGAGTGAGGGGGGAGGAAAGAAAAAATGGTAGAAGAGGAATAGAGAAGAGGAGGGAGGTGAGGCAAGGGCTGGGTTTAGGGTGGCACTGACCCAGGACATCAGCCTCAGTGACAGCAGGGACAGAAGAGGTGCCAGGCTTTGCTTGCCGTAGTGACTGACAACAAACCCAGGTCCTTTTCAGAGCTAAACTGCATGGGGTACAGCAGGGATGTGTGCTCACATGGGGGGGGGGAGTATTTGATTTTGTGTGGATTTATGTGTGTATGAATGTGAGCATGTGCGCGAGTGAACGAGTGTGTGTGCGGCATGATGCAGAGAAACAGGATGAACGTGAGGTGCAGAGAGAGAGAGCACAAGTGAGCAGTGCAGTGCATGTGCAGGAAGAGTGCATGAGTGTGAGTGTGTGTGTTGGGAGTGTCTCTAAGGAGGATGGAGATGAGCCACTGACTTCCTGGGCTCCGGGCCAGGACGAAACCATTCAACTATGATGTACACAGACTGTACAACAGAGGGGATTAGCACACCCAGTTCTTGCGATAGAAATATAAAGGATAATATTTCTGCTTTTCTTTTTTTGTTTTGCAAAGGTACGAGGAGGATTATACCATTGTCTGAAATGATTTTGGCAGGCAACAATATTTGTAGACTATTACTTTGCATTGTCTTGGAGACAAAGGTACCAAGAATGGAAGAAAAATAAATTTTACAATAATTCTCTTTATCGGAAATTGGCAAATTTATGTATTCACAAAGCCGGGATGCAACTTTCTAATCCCTGTTTTTTCCGACAATCAGTGGAGAACTGAAGGAGAGTTTGATTAAGTGAATTAAGGCTAGGCACAGCTCTGGCAGACACCACAGACATTTTGTCAGGAAGCAGAAAGGGAGTTCCTGGCAAAATCCTAAACAATAGCAACAAAAACAACAACAGTTCTAGCTGCTTCCTCTGCTTTCGTGTTGTTTGATTCCAGATCAAATGCAGGCTGGTGGTCTGCAACATGTCTGCTTTTAATTATACCAGTCAAATTAGAGAAGTGCTCACTCCCAAAGTGGGGATGTGATCATTCATTTACGTTTTGAGCTACTAGACATATAGCATGCTGTGAAGACATTTGAAAGCCTGCCCTCATAGGCCTTAATAGAACAGGTAGGTCCAAGTCAAGTCTGCATAATAATTTACAAGTCAAGATTTCAGTCTTTCATGTCTCTGATTGACTGTTTGGATGTTTACATGTCACGCTAACATTCTCCTTTCAAAGTTGCGTTAATAGTGTTTTAAAAGAGACGAGACAGTCCTTTGACTGTATGAATCTGTAAATGAGTGCATGTATATTTAAAGTGGGTGGCTATGCAAGTACAGATGTTTAAATCAGAATTTGAACAGGTTAACCTGTGCACTGCATACCAAGTACTACAAAATGACAGTATGCGTTAAACATGTTTAGAGCTTCCATTATGAAAGCATTAACAAATGCATGAAGCAGCCATTAGATATTACCTGTAATGATTTGCACTTTAGATCAGTATGTTGCTTACTGTCAATGCTCATTTCCTATGTAAATATTTAATAAGAATGTAAAGCTATAAAATGAAGACCTTTGCACCACACTAGTTTTCACAATGGATTGCTCTTTGTCTGAAGCATGTGATAAAGAGCTGTGTTCTCACCTCATTTCCGGTCCTCTCTCTCAAACACAGTAGTGGGACAGTAAACACGTCCCATCTTTAGATCATGAATAATTCAGCCATAGTGTAAATGATGCAAGTGGTTGGATGTCTGTAACGGAGTTGCAGACAGGGGGAACCTCAGACTGGCAGGTCAGAGTGCTTGGTGAGTTGGTTTGGTCTGTTTGTGGCAGTATAGATTTTTAAGTGGACCTCATAGGAGTAGAAGTGCTACAGGAGCGATAGAAGGTGTTAATATTTTATAGCTGGTGATAGTAGCCAGGCGGTGTATGGGCACTATGGATGGTGCAGTGTTGAATCCTGTGCAGTGCAGCACTTATGTCAGCCTGTGAGGACTTTTAATGGGGTACAAAGCTTAATTGGTGGGCAGCCACGAGAGGCTCGTAAAAAGAGCTATAAAAGTAATAATGGCTTAGGAGAGGACAAATGAACAAAGAAACTGAATCAATAATGAGACGACAGAATATTTTATTGCTGCTGTCAGGTGGAAAAAACATGTCATTTCAAACCTGATGGTTTGAAAAGGACAACAGGTCATCTGCCGATTGAAAATCATACACTATAGTTTTCAATCAAAGTGAAAACCTCAAGATCATCAAAATCTGAGTGTTAACTGATGGAAGCAAGATAGATGCTGTGTTTCATAAAACTGCATGGACAAATTTGGGGCTGAATCAGGCCAAGAGGACAAGAAAGATCAACAACCTTCTTCACTTGATGATCGAAAAAAAGGCCAGAAAATTTGGTGTGGTGAGCAGGATATTTCCATTTTGACATTGTTAAGCCTGAGGACATTTTGAGAAGAGGTCCAGCAATGAATATCAGGCAGAAAGTTTGAATTAGGCTTCTATCATAGTGGATTGTAACGGGACATATAACTGAGTGTGGTCAGCATGAAAATGGTACATTATGTTTGTTGACCCAGTGGCAGCATATAAAAGGAGAACAGTAACAGACCTAAGATTGACCCTTGGGGAACACCATGAGTAAAATGAGAAACAGAAGTTTGGTAGTTTCCACCATTATATTTCCCTCTTACAGTAACAATTGCTGAAGGCAGCTGCAAAAGCTTGGAGGTTTTCCAGCTAGCTCATTTCAATCCATCCACCTAACTAATTAGCTAGTGATCTTTTATAGGACATTGGGCTACATTTCATTACAATGTAACGACTTTGCTCTTCATCATAAACTAAATCCAGTCGTAGAAATCTCTTCAGCTTACTCTGGAGGTTTGCCAGTGTTGAGATGTGGATGGATTCTGATTGCACTGCATTTTTATGAAATGTGATAATTGTCTCTTGTTAGTTTAGCAGGTATTTGACCATAAACTAAAGTACTGGACATATTTTAACTTGGTGATCATGATGGAACAGAAATTGTCTCCGCAATCCATATAGTATATGTTGAGATTCTTCAAAAGATAAATTGAAATCTACTAAATAAATTTAATGGAAATATATTGTCTATCACTTTGGTCTGGGCTTTTCATAAAGACAGATAGATGACAGATGATATACACTCATGTTAGTTGATATGGTGGTTTATTGGTTAGCACACATGACTCCTGACCTGGAGGTAAGAGGTTCAAAATCAGGGTTTTGCATATTATCAAATTGATAAAAGAATTCTCTAATATTTTTATTCGAATTAGTGTTTCACCACTTATTTCAAGTGATTTACCACTTTTCTAAAGCCTAGATATTTGTGTAATCACTTACTGCACTCACTGATAAATTCATTTTTTTCTAGTTCTAGTCTTCTCTCTTCTCAGTTTTGCTTTTCCTTTTTTACTGTACGATGTTCCAACATGGGTGGTCACCATTTTTAGCAATTTTTAGATATTAATTATTCTAGCCTTTCAGATTTATGCAGAAGCCATGGATGGTTTGCAGTATTAATCTTATATCATTACTTGCGCAGAGTCTCTCAAGCCACACTAAAGCCACAGAGGGCAGACACAAGAGACGGAATTAGACACATCACACATCTTTTGTCAGGATGTAGACCTCAAACAAATAAACTTACCCCTGTGAACTGAAACAAAGCTGTGATCAAATATTTCCAACCCGAATGAACCAAACTGAGAGTGTAGTTTTCAAAGAAAAAGTCAACAGCGTCAGCCACCTTTGTGTGAACAATCCAGATGCGGCGATAGAACTCACTCTCTCTCCGACATTTCTGACACTTATCCCCAACATGCTGAAATTTGGTGTTAGAAGCCATCAAACTCCCAATTATCAAACTCACACAGACGAGCCAAGGAAATGTGGGGGTAGGTGCGGCTGTCAGCTAATTGGTAGGAGTTCAGTGTTTGCTCATTATCACATGCTAACACTGCTGATGAAAGTGAGAACTGGAGTAAAGACTGTGGTGGGGAGCTTGTTTCATTGCACATCTTTCAAACTGACTGTGATATAATGTAATTGGTGTTATATTTAAAATTGGCTTTGTCAACATAATCAGATTGAGCCATTATATTTAATATTATTTTCGGCGTTTGAGATCCCATCTTCATTTACATCCAATGTCATTTACATCTTAGGTACTGCTGCTAACTTTTTTTCTGATTTTACATCGTCTCCCCAATGAATCAAGTCCCATCTCTTCTTCTCTTCTATCACTTCTTACCCAGTATCACCAAACACCTCTGGCTTTCATCAGGGTGGTGTTTGAGGTTTTATTCAGTTTCCTTTTATGCAGTTCAATGATTAGTCATGTAAAAGGTATTTAAAATGTGGTTTTGCAACCACTGAGCCAGTATAAAGAAATGTTATCAATACAGTCACTCATTGTGACAGACTCATTGTGAAAGACTCATTGTGTATGATATCAAAACTTAACTGTTACTTTACATCTATTGTGTGCCTGTTCACCTTGTACTTCTTGCCTTTAGCACAAGTATGTAATCGGAAAAGCACATTTGGATGACCCAATAGCTAAGCACTTTTATAATATGTGTATAACAGCAATCCAGGCTTATGATTTAAGGATTTAGAAACCATCAAACAGAACATTTTTGAGAAAGAAACTTTTTTATAAACACCAAATCAGGCCACAGCTTACCCTGCACTAATGAAGAAATTGATTTCAGCCCTTTTTGTAGTTTGTTCTGATGCATCTATTCTGGTGCTGTTGCTGTAAATGGATTTTCTGTACATCCATATTTTTTCTCATTATTTCTTTCTTCCTTCTATACATCTTGCAGTCATACTTTGCATTTCACTTCCACCTGTGAGTTTATTGGCTTTTTGTTCAGGTGCTTGCAATCATCTTGTTTCTAATAAAGGGGAAGCTTTGTGCTGAGGGTTACACCTTATAGAAGCTGGGATAATGGTGAATGATGGTGCAGTGTTTAGCAATGTTGCCCATTCCTGGTTCCTACAGAAATACGAATGACCATTTAAACAATATTCTAAAAATATTATAAACAACAACAACAAAAAACGACTATACCAACTAATACAGCTACAGTGGGCTGTGGATGCAGTAGTTTAGTATGCAGTCGTTTTCTTTTTCAAACGTCACAAACAACTATGCCATTTTGAGTCCAATGTCTTCATAATTACATAAAATACATAAAATTTAAATAATGCAGACATAATCCAATTCAGTTAAAGGCAGCCTAATATCCAATGTAGTGTGTCCTTTCAACAGCACACAATCATCAGCTCCAAAGACTTTGCACATGAATGAAAATCAAACTCATTCATGTCTGAGGTCATCAGCCGCAAAGGGGGAATGGACTGAAACAATGTAGTGAATTAATATTAATGATCTCAGGTCAGCACCCTTGTAACAATTACACTTCGCACATTAGACCACACTTTGCCCGTGTTCCCCCTTTAAACCCATTTGCATGCATAATGAGGGATTTGAATAAGTGGTCATCATTTATTAATGCTTTCATTTATATTTATGACCAGTGTGCTTTCGTAGTGCGGCATGCTGTCAAAGAGTTCAAGATGAGCGTCGCCATTTGGAGTTTGACAGGGCTGAGTGGGTCCCCCTAGAGTTAAACACGAACAAGACCACAGTGCAAACTCCACTGGAAAGTGTATCATCCCTGCAGCATCATGAAATATCACCAATCACTTCTGACCAGGCTTCATGCCTCAAATTGCAAAATAACAATGAGCTGATTTAGGGTTATGTTGTAAGTTGTTTTAATATAGAGAACAGTGACAGATTTAATCTCACTTAATTGTATTACTGGAGCTGTAAATTATTGACTGATAGCTGGTAATAAATGTTTGGCACTGTCTAGTGAAGCAATGAAGGCAACGCTGCTGTAGCTCAGAAATAGTTGGAAATAATGACATCTCGTATTTGCAGTCTTCTCAGTGCCTGAGGAATTCGCTTCTAGGATGAAATATTGGGCAAAGGATTGAGACATAAAGCCATCTGCTTTGACTGTATTTCTGTCATGCTCTGTCCTACTTCATTCACCACAAGAACTAGAACTCAGACACCCGAGAGAAAGAGAGAGAGCGAGCAAGAGATATCACACTGAGTAAAAGTTTGTTTATTTATCATGGTCTGTCAGTGTCGAAGAAGCATGTGCAAAGAATCTTGTTTCAACCGAGAGGACCAAGCATGCCGAGACAGCTTTCCAACGTTGACTGTCATCAACTCCCCCGGTGTTTTTCTTCTCTGGATCGCACAGGTAAGATGTTCACGAAAAGCTAATGCATTCACATTCTGGTACCACACCGTGCCTGATCAAGTTAAAGGCATCACTTGTGAAACCCTTGTGGGTAGAAATCTCATGGGTGAAAAGTTGTCTATCTTATCCAACGTAATTATTAATCATAGTCCAACAGGAGTGGCACCAGCACAAATGGAAAGGAGCCTATCTTAAGCATAACTTGGGGTGTTCAAAATCCGGCACACTTTGACTGATACTGAGCCCCTTGTGACAAAGGTCTTTAGGAGGGAAAAGATTCATTTGCAATCTGAAACTAAATCCATATGGTTCAGGAAGCAGAGCCATACCCTAGAGGAATATTACATGCATGCAGATAGGGTTCTTTTGAACGTCTCTCGCTCTGAATTTTCCAATTCCTGCTGGATCTTTGGTCTATTTAAAACATCTTGAAATATCACACAGTAAGTGCTTCACTTGCTGAACTTCTGCTCTGCAATCTGGGAAAAGAGAAATGTCCTTTTAAATACAGGAGTGGTTTATTGTCATTATGGTGCTGCCGTCTGTCTGCATGACTTGCAGACAAGAAAAAAAAGGGCTCATTAACACTGGCTGGAGAGGGTTGCTCAGACTAAAGTGACCCTAAGAGAGATATGGCTTGGCTAACTGTGTCTGAATGTACCAGTGAGAAGGGAGGAAGAGGAGAGGAGGGAAGGCGAGAGAGAAGGACAGAGCCTGGAGAGCTGGAGGCTGTTTAACCGCAGATCAGAGCATGCGTGGGAGAAGTGTGACATGTTTCCAGGCCAGTGGCAAAGCAGCCTCCCACACTCCCGGCCAACACAGCATCTCTGCTGCTGGTAGCAGAGGGCTCGACATGATCTTTTCCTCCGTTGTGTCCTCTGCGCGTCTCCATCTCTCTTTGATTTTTGCCTGTCTGGACAGCTGCAGCACTATCTTGTTGTATACAGCCTGTTCTTGGCAACATTGACTTGTGGTGGGTTTGGCTTCAAGTCGGCCTTTTAGCCAAGATATCCATGCATTTTTCATTAAACTTGTATGCCTGATTACTTCCTTTGCTCCAAGTCCAAGTATGATAATAAAAACCACCTCAAAACATCAGTTTAGGGTGTACTCTGATTAAAAACAATACCTTCTGAGCATGCCAAGATGCCAAAGAATTTAGTCCTTCAAGAAAACATCCTTCACACAAGATCATATTAGTTCAGGCAGTGCAATGAAGTCATACTTGCATTAGTTGACTAGCATCAGCTACTATATACTACTATCAGCTTCATACTTCATCATCAATTGCTTAGATACCAGTATCCAATAATATTAATCTAGGTGTACAGGGTAGCCTATAGTCGTGTCCCTGACTGAATTAAAGGAAAGAGTCCCAAACTTGTACTTGAAAGAGGGCTTTGGATGGAGGAGGTCAGAAGAGGAGGTTTTTCTGTCCACATTCATGATAGCGGTGCATAATTTAATTGCACTGATCTAAGTTGCTCTTTACTAGACACTACTCAAAGGCAGAAGCACCATAATGTTGGAAAGCCTCTCTGGGGGGAGTGGATTTTTGTGTCGACAAAACACATGGCTTTGCCATTGTGGACACAAGATAGTAATGTCTTACCCTAATCTTAATTGAGTAGTTTTAGTCGCACAAACTAAATTAGACATTATCCGTAGAGATGGGAGATCAGGAAACACTCACTCAAGTCATTTCCTAGAGATAAAGGACTTTCCTTAGGCATGAGAACTTGTATCAAAACAGCAAAACAGTACAGGTACAGACAAACTACTAGTAGTACATCCCCCGCAAGAAATTCCCATGGAACACAATATTATAAGCTAAAAATAAAGGCATTTTGGCCTCATTTGGAGGATCTGAAGAACGTTGTTGACCTGGAATACCCTGCTTAGCCTGCTGCAACTATGACCCAACCAATGAGAAACAGGAAAACGATGGATGCCCAGGGACACTTGGACATTTTGGAAATTATGATAAACATCATTAATATTATTAGGATTTTGGCTCTGTTATGACTAAATAAACACTGACAATGCCTTTTCTAACATCATTGACACAACTGAGACTTGTTCTATGTAGAACACCAAAGTCAGCCTTATCCACACTATATTTAACATATGGTGAAACCGCTGCGCTACAGCGAATGCCTTCAATATTTCATGAGTTTTCTTGAGTTCCAACCTTCGAGAGAGAGGTAGCCGTCCATGAGATCACTGCAACAGATGGGCAAGTCATCCACTTGCTGCAAACAGGGTTATTTATAATGTGTTTGAGAGTGCAAATTCACACAAAAATACCACCCCTGAGAGAGTGAAGAAATATGGTGTGAAGCAGCAAAAAATGTTGCACCCTCACAAAGATGTGTCATACTGTAGATGAGAAATATCCTCTCTGTGTAGATGTAGAAGAATATGAAGTATTGTCTCCAAAATAAACTGAGAGAGGGGGAAAAAAAAGCAGCTTTCACATGACCTCAGTGAGCGCCAAGCAGATTCGCCACCATCTGCTTGTAGCTTTGACAATGATAGGAGTGGAGTTTTTAATATAGCAAAGGAGGCCAGGCAGTGCAGTGACATCCAAATGAGAAGCAGTGCGAACATGTCTGTTCATATTACAGTGAGAAGGAAACAGTTTGTGTTTGTCAGTGCATGTGTGTAGGTCTTTGTATGCATAAAAGAAGGGAGAGTGGGAGAGGATATGTGAGAGTAAGTGTGTGTGTGTGTGTGTGAGGAGTGTGGGAAGGGAGAAGATGAAAAGGAGAGGGAAGCCATCTCCCAGAGTGAAAACGACAAACACCTTCTCACTGAGACGTCCCTTCTTATCCAGACTTTCACATCTCATTAAGAGCCAATACAAACAAGCCACTTTCACTGACAATTAGGTATTTCAGAGTTAAAGCACAATTTCAAATACTACCTACCCTCCTTCCCTTAACATCTTAATAAATTCATTTACATAGATAATATAAAATAATCCACAGATGGCAATTTCAGTGTTAGCTGCACTCATAAGCCAATGCTAACACGCTATTGCACTAAATTAAGATGGTGAAAAGGCTGATGGTCTATGTAAGCATGGTTATATTTGCATTTTAGCTCAGTACAATTTCATGTTTGTGTGGCTGTAGATGGTGAAGACTTGATTCGACCACACATGGCTCTATGACATCGCCTCCAAGAGTGTCTCAGAAGCAGCGCCGTTTTTTGTTAACTTGCTAATATTTGGTTAGTTTCCCATGATTTATGTGCTTCTACCATGGGTAAGTAGGCTACATGGCTAAATTATTTCCTTTTTATCTGTTTTTGTGATAAGTAGTTAGGGTGTTTTATTTTGAAAAAAAAATTTTGTGATAAGTAGTTAGGGTGTTTTATTTTGAAAAAAAAAAAAATCTGTATTTTTCTTTGAATTTCTTGTAGCTTGATCTGCAAAAATGATGAAAACACAATCTATTACAGATATGTTACCAAACAACTGCCTATTTACACATCCAGTAGAATTGTTAGCATTCATTTTAGTTCTGTCCCCCATCCATGCAAATCCATTATTATATACTCATTTTAAATGTTCTACTTTGTTCATCAGCTAATCATTAACTCTACTTTTTGGTGGTAGGCAGACAGTGTGCAGTGGATTAATCAGAGCTTTCGCTAAAGAGGTTGATGGATGTGGAGTTCGTGGGATCAAAAGCCAAAATAACCACAGAAGTAAAAGAGGCAAAAAAAAACTGATCAAATTAAAGGGTCTGTGAAAGTTCTATGGGTTCATCAGAGGGACTTTCACATCACGCATCAGTCATTTAATTCATTGTTAATGTGAAAATGATTAGTGCAGCTTTAATTTGTACTGCCTAATAAACATAAATTAAACGTTATGAAGCCTTTTAAGGCACAAACTGCTACAGTGAGATTAAAGGTATCGCTAGCATATGGTCTGGGACACAGTGGTGAATACTGTACAGCATGTACAGCAGCCTGATAAGCATACCAAAGCATCTTTATTATGCCAGGCAGTGGAAGATTAATAAGGTGATGTGTTTCGTCCATAATTGACCCAGTTAATGAGACCCTTGTTTTGTGGTTTCCTCCCCCATAACCAACTGCGAGGGTGCTCAAAACAAGTGCCAAAAACTCCCATCTCTGCCAAATGAAATTGGCTTATTAATTCCAATTATACTGATCATTGAACACTCAAATGAAAAATGAAGACGTTTCAACTTGACTAATTGGCCCCAGGAGTGAGCGTATGTTTGTGTGTGTGTGTGTGTGTGTGTGCGTGTGTGTGAGTGAATGAAGGGAAGGCAGAAAGAAAAAAAAAAACACTAGGACAGAGAAGGGATTTTTCAGTTGTTATAGTGTAGTAGTATGCCAGCCAAGTTATGAATCTTACACTGGCTTCCTAAACCTAACCTAGTTTTTTGTGGGTTAACCTAACCAAAGTGTGACAGTTTCGAAAGACCAGTCTTTGAGAAAGGAAGGGTTTCTATCCACGTAATATGTTACAGGGCTTTTAATTTGAAACAGAAACAGAAGTGTTAGTGTGTAATGAACTTTCTTACTTCTTGTGTCGCTGGAGAGCTACCTGCTATCTTGTTAACATAGCAAACAGATGTAAGCATGAGTGATGTGACAGGGTTATGTTTGAGTCATGGGGTATATATCACAAACTAGTTACCAACTAACTCTGAAGAGATTGCTAACTCTACCACTGTCTGCTTAGTTGTGATGTTACTCTACCACCGTCTTCATGTGCTGTAAACAAGGCTGAGTACCGTAGTGGGCGCTTATCCAACTATAAAAAACCAAATCATGCACAGAAATGATGTAATGTTTTTCGTTACTTGAGAAAAAAACAACATTTGTAGTCTGTAATCAAACTCTGGGTGGCATCAAAAACATTTCAATTAATGTGACAGTGATGGCTCAGTCAGCAGGTTGGGGCCTCCATTAGACTCAGCGTTGGTGGTTTGGAACCACAGCTCCTCTTATTTACATGTTAAAGTGTCCTTTAGTGAAACACTGACCTCAGTCACCTGCTGGTTATTGACTTCTCTGCAACAACACAGAAACAACCTTGAAATATGGTGAGGCAGCTTTTATGCTGGAACAATCCACCAGAGGATCTGAGAGCAGCTGAAAACTTAAAACCTTCAGCCTGACTTTTAACAACAGAGCGGTTCATAGACATTATTGACTTATACATCACATTCCTTTGTAAAATGTTTTTAGATCTTATCCTATTTTATACAATTTCTATCCTACTTTATTTATTTTATTATTTGATGTTCTTTATTTTATCTGATTTGTTTTGTCTTTTTGATATATTTCATCTAGTTTATATCTCGTTTTATTTCACTCAGTCTACGCTGATTCTGTCCTATTATCAGTTTGTCAGTCATCTGTGACAATTTAAACTGCATCAGCTTGTAAAAAAGGTGCTACACAAATAGAGTTTGATTAATTGATTAAAACTGAGTTCAGTTTAAAATGTCTCACACCAGCCCATTTAGTTCAGTTACAACAAACTATGTGTGTGTGTGTGTGTGTGTGCTGGCAGTTCATTAAGTCAATTTAAACAATGTTATTTTGCAAGATGTTTTTTTAGTCAGTATTCATAACGTACTGTCACAGTGTTGTCTCATAAAACTAACAGAGCTTATTGTCAGTTATTTCCTCATTAGCTCTTTGTGACACCAGAGATAGGAAATATTAAAGAGCTTCATGATTTTCTGCCAGTCACTGAACATTTATTTCAAATGGATGATGCATTTAGGTATCATAAATATAAACGTCCATCAGAAGGATCTGTGATGAGGCCACAGCCAAGAAACCAAACTCTGTGCTGTGCTGCTGCAATGAAAAATCTAAGTTGTCTGACTCAACTGTTTTAAAGTTTTGAGGGGTCTACACTGCTTATCTGGATGTACCTACAATAACAGAACATATCTATTGTAGTCTTTCAGTGCAATTGAGAAAAGCAACAGTTGTAGAGAGAATCCGCAGCAACTGAAGTACTAAAAAGATAAACAGAGATATTAAAGGCTGTTACCACAGCGGAGTATATCTGCTTCAAACAGGGTCAAAGCTTCTAATGTTACCTCACTTAGTGTTTGTTTCCACAGAACATAGAGCATCAGGCTGACCTGATTTAAACGTCTTACTTCAAAGCATCAACATTGAAAACTGGTTTCTGATGGTGTTAATTGGTTCATTTATAATTAATAAAATGTTATCTGGGGTTGTTTATGTTCGAAGTATTCTTGTCTTTTTTATGCAGTGCTCACTTCTTCAATCACACTTCATCTTGAATGGCACAAAGACTTTACCATTTATGTATTTGTATTTCCTGGTGATAGAACTGACTCCACACAGCTGCTTCCCATAGACAATTTTTCACCACATCTTTGTCTTCACGTGCATCCAGTTATTACCTCTATTTTAATGTTCTATATGCTGTCGACCTGTATAAACACCTACCAGTTTCTTTGTTGTCACAAATAAAAGCTGGATAAACTTGCTAGAGAAGGTTGGAGCCCATTTCATCTCTAACCCCACGATTACCTTCCTCTGTGCATTGTTTCTGATCTGTGTCACCCCCAAATTTGTGTACAGCGCACACAGCAACTTCAATTAATTTCCAAAAACTAAAAAACCAAGAAGCCATTTTTTCATAGGAACCTACATTCATCTTATCATTTTTTAGTTGAGCATATGTGAGCATGAAATGCAATAATGAAAGATTTTGAAACCAGATTTTGAGACACAGGGACGGACAAATAACGGAGCACCCACCTTAGCTGATATTACAATTAATCATTTCACCAAAAACTATTCCTTCAAGGAAAGCATAATATTTTTTTAAGGTTTTATTTAAATGACTTTGGAAAATTGCAGTTATGTTAGGTGGAAATTTGTTTTAGGTGTGATTCACTCACATAACAACAGGTGATACTTACTGCTGCGGCCAGGGTTTGTTCCTAAAATCCGATGAAAGTGGTCAGAGTGCTCATTCCTGCAGCGTTTTCACGAGTGCAGCGGCAGCGAAACCACGCTCGCCACAGACGACGGACCCCACAGCAAGAAAACACCACAGTGAAGCTATTCACAGAGACAGAGAGGCAGGCAAAGTGTTGAGGTGTTTATTTAGTTTTGGGGTTGGGACACTGAAGAGAGCTGCTCGGAAATGACACACATCCACACGTGCACCTAGGTAAATATACACTCAGAGTACACACACACATATACAATGCTATTACCCCTCAGCTACACTGTGCTGTGTTTTTCGAAAGGCCAGAGAAAGAAGGATCTGTTTAAACTTTCCGAATATAGAGAGGTAAATTATGTCTGCAAACTGTGCACAGCATGTTCATATTTAGTAATTTACTAATCATTTCATACTGACAGGTGCCAAAGAGGGTTTGTGTTTGAGTGATGGTGAAAAGGTACATTTTTATCATTTCTGTAAAGAAAAACTGTGATTAAAGGATACACCTGGTAATGTTCTCGTCATATTTACAGAAAACTGAGAGAAAAAGACAAAAACAATGAACGTATCCTACTAATAAGTTTTGTGTGTGGATCTCAAGCCAGATATATCTCATCCCTCTGTGCTACAGAGCTCCATTGTCTTCAAAAGCTATTAAGAACAAATGTTCCATCATTACCATAAACACACTGTTTATTTTGACTCCGTCTCTCATACACAATTCCAGGACTGAAAATAGTCCCCAACACGTGCAACACTTTCTTCTGTTTGATGAAGTTGACAAAGGAGATTAAACCTTTTTAAAGATGTAAAACTGTAACAATCCCAACGGTTATCTTTTCTTGAAGCCTCTTCGGGTTTTCAGGTTTTGTACTAAAAGAGCTAGGTATGAAATCTGTAATATCAGAAAATGAGAGTGAGTGAAGTTTGAATTGGGATTGTTTTTTTTTCAAGATTTACTGTGACCCATTTTTAAATTAAATGTGCTCTGGGCTCAGCGAGTCAGACAGCACAGAGGAAGGGATGAACACATTGTTGTTCATAGGATTCCTTGAAAAATGAATAACATTGTTTTTTTGTTTTTTATGTGGTCATAGTCATAACAGTCGGATGCCTTCATGTGAATTTAAATTTGGAATGGATTGAATTAGCTTGTTCAGGGTGAAAATACAACAGGAGGGCACCAACCTGATAATTTATTAATGTCTAAGTGAAAAAGTCAACAACATATTGCAAAATATTCGTATGCTTGGGTAGAGGAGTTGCAGTGTCAATAAAAGCACCAGTGGAGAGGCCAAAGGAACTTGCCAGACAAAAACTATCTACATCTAACATAGCTGCCATATTTCCAGCACATTTCCACATTGCTTTTTGTTTCTTTGAATCACATCAACTCATTGTGTCTGTTTCCTCTGCAAAGGGCTAATGGCACTGGACTGGAGCTGTTTACTGCATTGTGCCCAACACTTAATATTCACATAACAGTATGAAAACATGTTGGAATGTTTTTTTTTGTAGATACAAAATCATTCTGAATTTAATGCTGCAACGTGTTCCAATAAATTTGGGACAGGGGCAACAAAAGATAAAGTGCAAGTTGGAAAATGCTGGAAAAGCTTCAACAGGTCTCAGTCAATCACAAGCAAGGTTCATCACTTGAGAAAAACTTCAAACAGTCCAACAAAGAACAATGTTTGCCAACACACAGTTGCAAGAAAGTCAGATTTTACCATCTACAATCCAGAATATCACTGTAAAAATTCATAGAGTACAGAGAAGTCTCTCCACGTAAGGGGCAAGGCCCATAAGTGGTTAGCACTGTCACCTTACAGAAAGAAGGTTCTTGGTTTGAACCCCCCATTGGCTGGTGCCTTTCTGTGTGGAGTTCACATGTTCTCCCCATGTCTGTGTGGGGTCTCTCCGGGTACTCCGGCTTCTTTCCACAGTCCAAAGACATGCAGGTTAATTGGTGACTCTAAAGTTGCCCATACGTGTAAATGTGAGTGTAAATGATTGTTTATCTCTATGTGTCAGTCCTGTGGTGTACTGGCAACCTGAGTTTCATGCCCATTGTCAGCTGGGATCAGTTCCACTCCCACCACGACCCTGATAAGGATAAGCGGTTACAGGAAATGGATAGCTGTCCGACAGAAGAATCCCAATTTTCTTGGAATTGTGGTTACGTCTGTCTATTGAGCAAAGTTTTCATTTTAAAACTTTAAAATTGTACATACTATAATGACACCCGATAGCAGAATGTTGCAGCCATTTCACAACTGACTCATATGACTCATATTTGTTGCTGTCCAACTACACTCTGTCCCCAAGCCAGTTAAATGATGGAGAAATGTTTAGCTGTAAGAATGCATAATTTTCCCACTTAGTTCCTGCTGATGTTGCCATTTACTACTAATGATATCTCCTGTTCATCTCTATATACTGAGCTGTCATTATATGTAACAGTGATTTCTCTCCATTGTACACTTGTTTACTGTATTTCTGCACTTAGGCATCTGTTGCATCTCATTTATCCCACTCCCACAACAGTCAATCTAGGAAATAATTGGCAAGTTTGATAGACAGAGCGGATTACAAGCATTACTGCAACAATGATGACGATCTTCCACCACTACTATTAATATGATGATTCTGTTGTTCTTACCCCCGGAGACATATAATCTTAAAGCCTCAGACAGTATGTGGGTGTGTAGAATATGATTATAGGCTTTCATTATACACATAAATAGAAGAAAGAGAGCCAGAGCAAGTGGGAGAAGAGCAGGAGGACTACCTCTGCAGATTGCTAAATGATGAAGGAAATACCAAACAGGGTTAATGCCTACAAAACAAAACAGAAAGAGAAAGAAAACAGAGATATATTAGTTGAAAGTGAGAGAGAGGGGGAGATAAAATACAGATAGAGAGAGAAGGAATTGAGAAGAAGAGGCGTTAAATCCACTTGTCACATGCACACATGTCAACCCAAGAGACTTCTCCATACAGCTAGAGATAAATCCATTTATTCTGGTAATAGCTGCTCTTGTCAACCACTGACTCACTGTAAAAGCACAATGTAATTTTCCTAATGCCCAAACAACTGCTTACACACTCAGGAGAAGCAGTGAACTTGGCCACCTCCAGTTTTCCCTGTTTGCACTGGTGTCACACTGTAGGCCGGGAACCCGAATGCTGTTCCTGACAATACCCTACGTAAGTTTGAGGTATAAACCTCTGTTATTGCTTTTATTATTCAGTGTGTGTTTTGTGTGTGTGTTCTGTTCTAGAAGTAAGGAAACAGAATTTTTTTTTCAATTTGGCACCTCAAAAATAGGGTGAACCAGACATTCTGGTGACTTTAAATAATGAAAATTAAAAGAAATACTCCACTGCAACAGGCTTTATAAGTTAAATACTTACCAAATACCCTGATTTACCCTGATTCAATTCATTAATTCATTCAGATTTTTTGCATTTGCTTTGGGTCTGTGCACACCACTGCACGTTCATTTTAATCAACAGAAGCTGCAAACTGTCTGTATATTCTGTGTAGCAGGTATAAAGTTCTGGCCCGTTCTGCCTATTCCCATTTACATTCATATAATAATATCAATCCTTATGAAAACTATGACAGAAACATATGTTTTAATAATAAAAACCTTAACGAGAGGCTGCATTGAGTTGCACCAACGAGATGAACAATGGCTAACCTGGGTTACCTCAACATTTAACGTGTTGGTCATCTCCTTCCCAAAGATAAACTTGATCCAGGAGCCTGTCTGATCATGTGGATACACGATTTGAATGCGGCTGCAGCTACTTAAATGTTGCTGTTTAAATGGGCTACACTAACATTACCAAAGTGAGCTAACATTAACTTAGCTTTCCAGAGCAAAGTTAAACACTATTAATTTTCTATCAGAGACCCAAGCAGTTCGCCTCTGGAGGCGTTGTACTCATTGACATTTGATGCATATCAAAACACAAGGGTGATACAAGGGTTTGATTGCAGCATGAACACGTTGTTCCACCAGTTTGAGTTTGCGGAACATTTAAAACATTAAACAAATTGTTTCAAGGGTATCCAAGTAAATCATAGAAAGCACAAGACCTTAAACAAGATGCAAATCATTGTTTTGCTGACTTGTTATGGATATTCACAAAAGTGCTAACACTGAGTCCCAGATACTGCAAAGATTTTCTCCCTGGAGCTTGTTGTGAGTGTGGGCTTTTTGTCCACGTTGTTTCAGTGCATCCTCCGTCTTCGGTCTAGTGGTGTTAAGGTTATTATTCATGAGAGAGGAAGGGCCTTCTGGTTTGCCTGGGCTGTTTTTGCCTGCCTGTCAGTCAGTTGTCCAGGTAGAACACAAGCCTACATTATAAATATTTAATTGCACATAGAAATTCTGTCATAGAGTTGCAAAAAGCTGAACATAATTTGACATTAACTTCCATTCTCCTGCAAAGGAAAGAAAAACAACACTCGAAAACGGATCAAAGAAATCGCGTCAAATCATTTGTCAATGCGGATACAAGACATCACCTTGAGCTTTTGTATTAGCTTGTAGCTTAATAGCTTGCTTTATGACTTTGAGACAAAATAGGAGGAAAGGTTGGGTACATGATTCTTTCAACAAGCACTTGAAACTGCAACATTGATGGTTTACCACAAGTGTTCCACTATTTAATCCACACAAACAGACATGTTTATGGTATAACTTCTGAACAGTTGAGCTTCAACACACATCAAGAATCTTCAAAGGAGCCAGATAATAGCAGCAAATCAGGGACAGACAGGAAAACCATGTTGGACTTAAAAGTTTTCTTTGCTGCACTGTATTCAATAAAGCATATTAGAGAACAGTAAATGACTGTGGAGACATTCCCTTCTTTTCATGGAACATTTCATAATTAATGCAACATCATACAGCACTGGACTGAAGCATGGCCTGAAGGCTCGAACAGGCTGTAATTAGTGAGCCACACAAAGAAGCCTGTTGGTATCCTTCACTCAATTATTCAACCGAAACCTAAAGAAATGAACCAAGTGTACCCCGAGTCTTTTGGTGAATGGCCTATTGGAGACTTAAAGGACCATAACAATGGTTTAGCTAAAACCAAATAGTTATTAGTCATTTTGCAAACTATGCAGGCCAACACCATTTCTCTTCAGAAACCTGTTATGCATACTATGCTAGTGTTTTATACTGTCTATAAGTGATACACCCAAGATGGGTGTCTCACTCACCAAAATACAGGTCGGCTAACTTTTCTATATGAAAGGAATGAGTATGCTCCAATAAAAATGCTGGAACCATATAAATCTTCCTGTGGATGTTCACTAAAGAGATACCAGTACATTATCTGATGTGTTTTAGCTTCTTCTCTCAAACTGAAATAGACAGTAGTAGTAAGAAGAAGCGAGTGACTTCAGCTTCTGAATGTTTTGCTGCTCTGCGGTGGAGTGTACAGGTGACTGCGGTAATGCTAAAGTTAAGAGCGCCTACTCCACAAGCCTTGCGATAGATGAGAATGACACCTGTAACTATGGGAACTGCAGAACAAAAAGAGCAACAGCTGTAACCGCAGAACGCTCAGGAGACATCGAAATTAGAAATGCATGACGAACAAAAGTCAAATGGTTAAAATTGAACCAAAACAAGAATATAAAATAAGTCAAGACATGTTTAAATAACATTCATGTCTGATAAATATTTGTATTCCCTGTTGAGTTTCCAAACATTGCTCATGTAAGGAATGCATTATAGTAGCAGAGTTACAAAGCTCTGTCGTCAGACTTCACCTCAGCTAGCATCTTGACCTACAGCGATTATACCGACCAACCGAAATAGTCCCTGCTCATTACGACAAGCACTGAATGGGACACTTGTGGGGATTGTAAAAAAAGCTGCATGAGCTTGTTTACCAAATATTGACACTCAGAAGCATCAATTATTTAAGCAGAAGTCAATTAGGATTGAATAATTTATCTAAGAAGGAGGAATACTTTGTACTGGAGGAGAGGGGGGAGGAGTTTTCACAGCTTGACCATGTGAACCAGCCTCTGCAAACTAAAGTCACCGGCTGCAGAAGTTAATATGAGCAGACAGGTGAGTGTACATGGAAAACACCTCCTGCCGCTTAGCCGTCTGTCTGTCTGTCTCCACACCCAATGAAACAGGTCGGATTATTGGCCATCTAAAATAACACACAGTCTAGTGTGTGTATGTGTGTAGCTAAATTTAAGCATTTCCTTTAGTTTATTCAGTTCATTTTGTCACACAAACAAGCTTTTATACTCATCTGACAAGACTGGTATTCTAATGACTCCTTTATGTCGTCTAGACTGTGCCAAGTTTCGAAGACGGAAAACACTCCTCGCTCGATTGCTTATCCACAGCGTCTGTGTCTAGCTCTTGTTCTGCTCTTTGTGCTAAGTCAGAGGCAGAGATAAAGGGATCTCATATGCTCCATTGTAATTTTAAAGAGTTACTCTGAGATGTTGTGAATTAAAGACAATGCCCCTGCAACTACACTATGTGGCCAAAAAAATCTGCATACTTTTGTGTACTATCCTGGAGCTGTTCTCATGAGTGTTAGCCAAACCTTATCGTCCAACATCACTGATGGACCTCACTAATGCTTTTGTAGCTGGATGGGAGCAAATCCCTGCAGCCAGCTTCCAACATCTGGTGGAAAGCCTGAAAGGATAAGAGTGGATGTTTAGTTTATTGTTATGGTGTGTTCCCAACCAAATGTGAAGCAAATTTTTGCCTCACGGAGTAAATATTCACCCTGAATCCGGCTTACTACAGCAGTATGAACTTAAAATGATAAGATGTTGCCATATTTCCATTGCAATAAATGAATAAAAAGGTTTGTAGAACTATATCAAGATGCTGATTTTTGTCAGGTCTGTCCACAAGAAGGCAAGCAATCAACACTCCATGATACTACTAAAGTAGTACTACTAAAGTAGTATCATGGAGCCAGGGCCGGTCCTAGCTATGGGCAATGTGGGCGGCCGCCCAGGGCGCATTCTCCGTGGGGGGCGCACGAACGCCCGAAAAAGCAAAAAACCTCGGTAATTTTCGATACCGCTCATTAAGTTAGCGGAGCGGGCGCCCCGGGAGCGGGGTGTTGACAAGGCAGAGGGGGGCGTCGGACAGACCGATGGGGGCGCACGCATCCCGGGGCGCACGGCGCATCCAGGGGCGCACGAGCGGCCGTCAGGGCGCACGAGAAAATGTTAGCCTGTGGCCAGGACCGGCGCTGCATGGAGCATTAAACAGCTGAATGCCAATATGTTCCTCAGTAACTACTGGGTGTCCACAGATGGCTACAAGTGGCAGTCGGCACCTCCATTGCGTGCTGCTGCACACCTAGCTCCTCATTATCAGGATACAAAGTGTCCTATCTTTGCACGAGGAGCTTTCCTAAATTATACTAAAAATGATGCCTGAGGAACTGATTTATGACACAAGTAGCTGCTGCAAAACGCATCAGTCGGTTGAGGCTAAAGATTAATATTTTTATAATAATGTCTGGAATTACATCTGACAGGCGTCACTCGTAGTGATGAACCTACAGGCAAACCTGAATCAGCAGCTGTCCTTAGATTAACAGAGCTTTACAGTGAGTTTTCAGCTCATTGTTAAGCACCAAACTTTACTGTTTTGACTCACGCCCTCATTGTATCGTTTTCAGCCAGCAGCAGGCAGCTGTTTTCTTGAGAGAAAGTTGTAGAAACCCACCGAGCACTAAACAGCAGACAGACACAGTGTGGGAGAACTTTTATTTATTTATTTATTTTTTTATAAAAAGTATATGAAGCCTGCTTAACCTTCTGTATAAAAACTTGCTGAGTCACTCTCTGTTCTATAAGAGGTACCCTGACCTTTTATTGCGAGAGAAGGTCTAGAAAAACGTGTGAAGATGTGCTTGTGTCAGACTGGAATGTGTCATCCAAAGAAAGCAAAGGATATATTGGAGGTACCATAAGGCCCCTCTTGACATTGGTCTTGTTTGCTATCTATAGTATAACTAAGCTTGTTTGCACAAGATGATGAAGCAGACTCCATGGCACCACTGTTGTGTGGGGTCTGTTTCCTGTATTGTAAATAAATATATTCCTTAAGACAATGGAGACTGTCCAGAGGGATAGATCATGTACAACCAGATTACCACAAGTAAGGAGGTCTGGCTGTACCGTTTATCGTTCTACTAGAGGGGAAAAAATGCTAGGTTAGTGAGGATGAGGTTGTTTCTTGATTTGGAAACAGTAACATCCCTTAGGATGAGTGTGACACGTGCCCTGTGGCATGCTTTTACCAACAGTGTACATCCAGTTACTCAGTTTGTCACGGAAGAGACAAAACCAGAGCCAACACAGTAAAATATTGGACTTACATTGACCAGGAGGGGGCAGAGACATGGCTCTAATTAAATGAATGGGTTGCTCAGTAACTGCTGGATGTGTAAATAGGCAACTTGAATCCATAACAAATGAAAGGGTGATGATAAATGTCAATGTATTGCTTACAACTTGTCTCCAGAGCCCCCCCTCCCAAATCAATCATTTAATCATGGCAATGCAGACAAAG